>NC_064257.1:37477500-37777500 GCF_003254725.2 Canis lupus dingo | reverse complement strand
TGCCCAAGAAACAAGAGGTATTGGTGAGGATGTGGAGAAAGGGGAATCTCTTGTACTGTTGGTGGGAATGCAGACTGGTAAAGCCACTTTGGAAAACAGCGTGGAGGTTCCTCAAAAACTATTTATAGCAGCATTATCTTACAATAGCCACATTATGGAAACAGCCCAGGTATCTATCAACTGATGAATGGATAAAGCAGTTGTGGTATATATGCACAATGGAATATTACTCAGCCACGAAAATGAATGAAATCTTGCCATTTGTAATGACATGAATGGAACTAGAAAGTATTATGCTAAGCAGTCAAGTCAGTCAGAAAAAAGACAAATATCCTATGATTTCACTCAAAAGTGTAATTTAAAACCAAACAAATGAGTAAAGGGGAAAAAAAGAAAGAAAGGCAAACCAAGAAATAGATTCTTAAATATAGAGAACAAACTGATGGTTACCAGAAAGGAGGTGGATGGGGGGAATGGGTTAAATAAGTGATGGGGATTAAGGAGTGCACTTGTGATGAGCACTGGGTGTTGTATGAAAGTGACAAATCACTATATTGTACTCCTGAAGCTAATATAACACTGTATGTTAACTAACTGGAATTTAAATAAAAACTTAAGAAGAAGCCAAGGTTAGCAATTAAAAAGGAAAGAGTGTTTGATGCCAACAGGAGCTTCAAAATTTCTCTTTGAAAGGTGGTAGAGCCTGTCAAGGAAACTATATTAAAGTTGCATTTGCAATTTACATAGCAAACACAATGCTTTTACTAGATTTGCATGTTTATTTGGAATAGCTTGAGGGGGGGTAGGCTGATAGAAATCTGGTATGGCCTTTACATTGTACTAAACATAAAAATGATGATTTTACTTATAATATGTGTTTATTTGGAGTAGATTGAGAAGTACCAACAGAGATAATGGTGGGGTGAAAATCACCTTAAGCCTCCCCCTGTCATTGCAGCTAGATATCCAGTCTGGAATAATATAAAGACACCTATCAGCTCTTGGGAGGAAACTCTTGATAAATATATCTTTTAACCTATACATACGGATTAAAATTTAAAAGTGTTAAATGATGTTTAGGTTTGTTATGAATTACAACACAATTGACCTACTCAAGTGTGAGGTGTCAGATTGCTTAAGATTGCAGAAAATAAGCAAATCAATCAAAATATTTACCTCCTAATTTAGTTTGATATGACCCTGAACTATAGCCTCATATACAACCAAGAGGAAGACATTTAAATTGAACACTAAAGAGTTTTGTCAACTTGAACTGAAAGATCTTTGATTATCATCTTTCCCTGACTAGTGGTATGTCTAACTGCGAATCTTAGGGAGTCTAGAGCTGTAACAAATTAAGAGAAGAAGGCTGCTATTTGTGTGGCAGTGTCTGGAGAGTGTAAAACAATACTAGGCCCAGGAGGACTTTGTCTTGATGTATGGCCTGAAAGTCAGTAAGATTAAAATAAAGAAATATGGGACCTCCATATTGATGGTTTATTCATTAGCATTAGAAGAAACCAAGTAGCCTGGCTTGTGTTTAGGAAAGGGAAGGCACCACATATGGTGCCACATCTACCTAAGTTTTTGAAAGTAAGGAATTCTTCCTAAGTTTGTATGAAGGTAAACTTCACTGCTAGCCTGATCAAAGTATGTGGGTAGGAGATTGAGTACTAGTGATGTGTAATACTCAGTACTCAGTACTCTCAAGGGCTAGTGGCAGGAGCATAGGAGTATCAATAAGAGTTTGTTTCTTTCTTTCTTAAATAAAAGGGGTATAATAGTAAAACAGGGATGGGGAATGGAGATAGTATCTCATTGTGGTTATCGATATGTTCAAGGTCCATTCAAGGTAGATTGCTTGCTTCAAGGCCTCATCTGTCACTTCCTAGAGACAGGTGATGATAATAAGTTGCCTAACATCTCCATGCATTCTTTTCCTAATCTGTAAAATGGGAAAGTTTGAGTTGGTATAGGGAGAGATAGTCTTTACCAGTGTGCTGTGCTGCCCCATTGGAGTCTATGGTGTTCCTATGGGAAATTATTGCTAAAAAATAGGGATTCTCAATTATAAGAGGTTCTTAGGAATGCCTCCCTCACATATAACTGAAATCCCTCCTACGCTTATGTGAATTTTTCCAGGGAGGGGGGCAGGAGCCATAGTTTCCTTTGGACTTTTAAAATTATTTGAAATCTGCTAAAGGGGGACACCCAGGAGGCTCAGTGGTTGAGCATCTTTGTTTGGCTCAGGGCCTGATCCCAGGGTCCTGGGATCAAGTTCCACACCGGGCTCCCCATGGCAAGCCTGCTTCTGCCTCTGCCTGTGTCTCTGACTCTCTCTGTGTCTCTCATGAATAAATAAATAAAATCTTAAAAAAAAAATCCCCTAAATAACCATTGCTTTAAAACTTCTACAAGGGGACAGGACAGTTCTGATTTGTGTACTATACCATGTAGTACAAAACATGTTGGAGTTGAAGATGTGGTTTTCATTGTAATAAGATGCATGTTGGAGCACATTGGATTATTGGAGCAAGTATCAGAGCAGATGGGAGTAGAAGTACGTTCCCATGGCAATCACAGAATTCTCCCCAAAAGGTGTAGAAACACATACCCATAAAGACTTCTATTGGGACCGTGTGTAAATTAATCTTTAGGAACTTCCTAATTTGTAGGGAGGAATTTTTTTAATTTATTTTTTATTGGTGTTCAATTTACCAACATACAGAATAACCCCCAGTGCCCGTCACCCATTCACCCCCACCCCCCGACCTCCTCGCCTTTCACCACCCCTAGTTCGTTTCCCAAAGTTAGGAGTCTTTATGTTCTGTCTCCCTTTCTGATATTTCCCACACATTTCTTCTCCCTTCCCTTATATTCCCTTTCACTATTATTTATATTCCCCAAATGAATGAGAACATATAATGTTTGTCCTTCTCCGATTGACTTACTTGACTCAGCATAATACCCTCCAGTTCCATCCACATCGAAGCAAATGGTGGGTATTTGTCATTTCTAATGGCTGAGTAATATTCCATTGTATACATAAACCACATCTTCTTTATCCATTCATCTTTCGATGGACACCGAGGCTCCTTCCACAGTTTGGCTATTGTGGCCATTGCTGCTATAAACATCGGGGTGCAGGTGTCCCGGCGTTTCATTGCATCTGATTCTTTGGGGTAAATCCCCAACAGTGCAATTGCTGGGTCATAGGGCAGGTCTATTTTTAACTCTTTGAGGAACCTCCACACAGTTTTCCAGAGTGGCTGTACCAGTTCACATTCCCACCAACAGTGTAAGAGGGTTCCCTTTTCTCCCCATCCTCTCCAACATTTATGGTTTCCTGCCTTGTTAATTTCCCCCATTCTCACTGGTGTGAGGTGGTATCTCATTGTGGTTTTGATTTGTATTTCCCTGATGGCAAGTGATGCAGAGCATTTTCTCATATGCGTGTTGGCCATGTCTATGTCTTCCTCTGTGAGATTTCTGTTCATGTCTTTTGCCCATTTCATGATTGGATTGTTTGTTTCTTTGGTGTTGAGTTTAATAAGTTCTTTATAGATCTTGGAAACTAGCCCTTTATCTGATACGTCATTTGCAAATATCTTCTCCCATTCTGTAGGTTGTCTTTTAGTTTTGTTGACTGTATCCTTTGTTGTGCAAAAGCTTCTTATCTTGATAAAGTCCCAATAGTTCATTTTTGCTTTTGTTTCTTTTGCCTTCGTGGATGTATCTTGCAAGAAGTTACTGTGGCCGAGTTCAAAAAGGGTGTTGCCTGTGTTCTCCCCTAGGATTTTGATGGAATCTTGTCTCACATTTAGATCTTTCATCCATTTTGAGTTTATCTCTGTGTATGGTGAAAGAGAGTGGTCTAGTTTCATTCTTCTGCATGTGGATGTCCAATTTTCCCAGCACCATTTATTGAAGAGACTGTCTTTCTTCCAGTGGATAGTCTTTCCTCCTTTATCGAATATTAGTTGACCATAAAGTTCAGGGTCCACTTCTGGGTTCTCTATTCTGTTCCATTGATCTATGTGTCTGTTTTTGTGCCAGTACCACACTGTCTTGATGACCACAGCTTTGTAGTACAACCTGAAATCTGGCATTGTGATGCCCCCAGCTATGGTTTTCTTTTTTAAAATTCCCCTGGCTATTTGGGGTCTTTTCTGATTCCACACAAATCTTAAAATAATTTGTTCTAACTCTCTGAAGAAAGTCCATGGTATTTTGATAGGGATTGCATTAAACGTGTAAATTGCCCTGGGTAACATGGACATTTTCACAATATTAATTCTGCCAATCCATGAGCATGGAATATTTTTCCATGTCTTTGTGTCTTCCTCAATTTCGTTCAGAAGTGTTCTGTAGTTTTTAGGTTTTTAACCTTTACCTCTTTGGTTAGGTTTATTCCTAGGTATCTTATGCTTTTGGGTGCAATTGTAAATGGGATTGACTCCTTAATTTCTCTTTCTTCAGTCTCATTGTTAGTGTATAGAAATGCCACTGATTTCTGGGCATTGGTTCTGTATCCTGCCACGCTACCAAATTGCTGTATGAGTTATAGCAATCTTGGGGTGGAGGCTTTTGGGTTTTCTATGTAGAGTATCATGTCATCGGCGAAGAGGGAGAGTTTGACTTCTTCTTTGCCAATTTGAATGCCTTTAATGTCTTTTTGTTGTCTGATTGCTGAGGCTAAGACTTCCGATACTATGTTGAATAGCAGTGGTGAGAGTGGACATCCCTGTCTTGTTCCTGATCTTAGGGGAAAGGCTCCCAGTGCTTCCCCATTGAGAATGATATTTGCTGTGGGCTTTTCGTAGATGGCTTTTAAGATGTTGAGGAATGTTCCCTCTATCCCTACACTCTGAAGAGTTCTGATCAGGAATGGATGCTGTATTTTGTCAAATGCTTTCTCTGCATCTATTGAGAGGATCATATGGTTCTCGGTTTTTCTCTTGCTGATATGATGAATCACATTGATTGTTTTACGGGTGTTGAACCAGCCTTGTGTCCTGGGGATAAATCCTACTTGGTCATGGTGAATAATATTCTTAATGTATTGTTGGATCCTATTGGCTAGTATCTTGTTGAGAATTTTTGCATCCATGTTCATCAGGGATATTGGTCTGTAATTCTCCTTTTTGGTGGGGTCTTTGTCTGGTTTTGGAATTAAGGTGATGCTGGCCTCATAGAATGAATTTGGAAGTACTCCATCTCTTTCTATCTTTCCAAACAGCTTTAGGAGAATAGGTATGGTTTCTTCTTTAAACGTTTGATAGAATTCCCTGGGAAGCCATCTGGCCCTGGACTTTTGTGTCTTGGGAGGTTTTTGATGACTGCTTCATTTCCTCCCTGGTTATTGGCCTGTTCAGGTTTTCTATTTCTTCCTGTTCCAGTTTGGTAGTTTGTGGCTTTCCAGGAATGCGTCCATTTCTTCTAGATTGCCTAATTTATTGGCGTATAGCTGTTCATAATATGTTTTTAAAATCGTTTGTATTTCCTTGGTGTTGGTAGTGATCTCTCCTTTCTCATTCATGATTTTATTAATTTGAGTCTTCTCTCTCTTCTTTTTAATAAGGCTGGCTAATGGTTTATCTATCTTATTAATTCTTTCAAAGAACCAACTCCTGGTTTTGTTATCTGTTCCACAGTTCTTCTGGTCTCGATTTTGTTGAGTTCTGCTCGAATTTTAATTGACTCTCTTCTTCTGCTGGGTGTAGGATCTATCTGCTGTTTTTTCTCTAGCTCCTTTATGTGTAAGGTTAGCTTTTGTATTTGAGTTCTTTCTAGTTTTTGAATGGATGCTTGTATTGTGATGTATTTCCCCCTTAGGACTGCTTTTGCTGCATCCCAAAGATTTTGAACGGTTGTATCTTCATTCTCATTAGTTTCCATGAATCTTTTTAATTCTTCCTTAATTTCCTGGTTGACCCTTTCATCTTTTAGCAGGATGGTCCTTAACCTCCACGTGTTTGAGGTCCTTCCAAACTTCTTGTGAGTTAGTTCTAATTTCAAGGCATTATGGTCTGAGAATATGAGGGGACGATCCCAATCTTTTGGTATCGGTTCAGACCTGATTTATGACCCAGTATGTGGTCTATTCTGGAGAAAGTTCCATGTGCACTTGAGAAGAATGTGTATTCAGTTGAGTTTGGATGTAAAGTTCTGTAGATATCTGTGAAATCCATCTGGTCCAGTGTATCATTTAAAGCTCTTGTTTCTTTGGAGATGTTGTGCTTAGAAGGCCTATCGAGTATAGAAAGAGCTAGATTGAAGTCACCAAGAATAAGTGTATTATTATCTAAGTATTTCTTCACTTTGGTTATTAATTGATTGATATATTTGGCAGCTCCCACTTTCAGGGCATATATATTGAGGATTGTTAAGTCCTCTTGTTGAATAGATCCTTTAAGTATGATATAGTGTCCCTCTTCATCTCTTACTACAGTCTTCGGGGTAAATTTTAGTTTATCTGATATAAGGGTGGCTACCCCTACTTTTTTTGAGGACCATTTGAATGGTAAATGGTTCTCCAACCTTTTATTTTCAGGCTGTAGGTGTCCTTCTGTCTAAAATGAGTCTCTTGTAGACAGCAAATAGATGGGTCCTGCTTTTTTATCCAGTGACACCCTGCGCCTTTTGATGGGGTCATTAAGCCCATTCACGTTCAGAGTTACTATTGAGAGATATTAATTTAGTGTCACCATGATATCTATTCAGTCTTTGTTTTTGTGGATTGTTCCACTGAACAACTTCTTAAAGGGGAATTTTAAGAGTCCCCCTTAAAATTTCTTGCAGAGCTGGTTTGGAGGTCACATATTCTTTCAGTTCCTGCCTGTCTTGGAAGCTCTTTATCTCTCCTTCCATTGTGAATGAGATCCTTGCTGGATAAAGTATTCTTGGTTGCATGTTCTTCTCATTTAGGACCCTGAATATATCCTGCCAGCCCTTTCTGGCCTGCCAGGTCTCTGTGGAGAGGTCTGCTGTTACCCTAATACTCCTCCCCATAAAAGTCAGAGATTTCTTGTCTCTTGCTGCTTTAAGGATCTTCTCTTTATCTTTGGAATTTGCAAGCTTAACTATTAGATGTTGAGGTGTTGAACGGTTTTTATTGATTTTAGGGGGGGATCTCTCTATTTCCTGGTTCTGAATGCCTGTTTCCCTTCCCAGATTAGGAAAGTTTTCAGCTAGAATTTGTTCAAATACATATTCTGGCCCTCTGTCCCTTTCGGCGCCCTTGGGAACACCAATTAAACGTAAGTTTTTCTTCCTCAGGCTGTTGTTTATTTCCCTTAATCTATCCTCATGGTCTTTTAATTGTTTGTCTCTTTTTTCCTCAGTTTCCCTCTTTGCCATCAACTTGTCTTCTATGTCACTCACTTGTTCTTCCACCTCGTTAACCCTCTCGTTAGGACTTCTAGTTTGGATTCATCCCATTCAATTGATTTTTAATTTCTGCCTGATTGGATCTAAATTCTGCAGTCATGAAGTCTCTTGAGTCCTTTATGCTTTTTTCTAGAGCCACCAGTAGCTGTATAATAGTGTTTCTGAATTGGCTTTTTGACACTGAATTGTAATCCAGATTTTGTAACTCTGTGGGAGAGAGGACTGTTTCTGATTCTTTCTTTTGAGGTGAGGTTTTCCTTCTAGTCATTTTGCTCAGTGCAGAGTGGCCAAAAGCAAGTTGTATTGGGAGAAGGAGAAAAAGAGAGGAGAGAAAGAAGGAAAGAAAAGAGAAAAAGAAAAAAGAAAAAAGGAAGAAAAAAAGAAGAAAAAGAGAAAGAAAAAGAAAGAAAGGAAAAAAAGGGTGGGGGAAGGAAACAAATCAAAAAGCAAAAAAACAAAACAAACAAAACAAAACAAAACAAAAAACAAAACAAAACAAAACAAAAAAACACGGGGAGTATCTTCTGATTCTGTATACCTTAAGTTCCTTGACTTCCTCTGGAACTTGTCCGTCTATCTGGTCTTCTGGGGGAGGGGCCTGTTGTGCTGATTTTCAGGTGTTAGCACTTGGGGGAGCTGCTGTGCCCCTGCCTGGTGCAGGGCTCAGTGGGGGTTGTTTACACCGTGAGGCCCCAGGAGGAACAACCGCAGTGGCGAGGCCAGCTCTCCAGCCCTGGAGTCAGCTCTCGCAGTAACTCCGGAGCTCTCCGTCTGCAGGGCCTGGAGGCTCCAGGGCAGGGCCGCTGATCTGCTCAGCTCGGGGCAGGAGCGTCCTTGCTGTCCTGGGCCCTCCCGGCCTCTGCCTGTCCCCGGGGGGAGGCTGGATCCTGGGTTGTGTCCCGGCACCCAGTGCTCAGGGCCTGCGCCGTTGGATTCTTGCTCCCGGCCCGCAGCCCCCTCTGCGGAGCCGCCGCCCGAGCACCTCCGAGCTGCTCCGGGTCTCACCGTGCGCTGCAGCCCTTAGGGAGCTCGGCGCACTCGCCCGCGGCGCAGGTCCCTGTTAGTGTCCCAGGGAGCCCGAGGGCATCCCCGCCCTCCTGGGGTCCTGCTCTAACTCCCTGCGGGCCCCTTTCTGCCCGGGAAGGTTGGTGCAGCTCCTGCTTCTCCGGGCCGGGGCTCTCCTGTCCTGGGGACACTCACCCCGGCCTCAGCCCGGCTCCTCTTGGGGCCCCTCCCCCTTGGATACCTTTTGTTTTTTTATTTCTTTTTCCCCGTCTTCCTACCTTGATAGAAGCATGAACTCTTCTCACTGTAGCATTCCAGCTGTTCTCTCTTTAAATCTCAGGCCGAATTCATAGATTTTCAGGATAATTTGAAGGTTTTCTAGGTAATTTGGTGGGGACAGGTGATTTGGAGACCCTACTCTTCCGCCATCTTGCCCCTCTTCCCTAGGGAGGCTTTGAATAGAGTGGTGGTCCCTTAATTCTGTGGGTATTTAGGGAATTAAACCAAAGAGAAAACTACTGGCTTTTAATTGCTATTTAGATTTTATGGTAACTTCATGACCATGGTCAAGATATTTAATTATCTATTGTTATGTGTCCTCAACTGGAGTGTCTGATTCTCAAGGACTTCTTAGTTTATAGTATTAAAAAGACTTGTAGTTTAATCAGCAGGTGAGATGTTACTTGGGTTAATCATAGTCTCTTAGAATTTGTTGTTTGTTTGTTTGTTTTTATTGTTGTTCTTTGAGAAACTCAAAATTAGTGAAGGATACCCTCTAGGTAATGCCAACATTTTCCACTCAAACTTTAAATGTCAGCTGAGATTTAGAGATTACTTAGAAAAAGATGGTAGTGTACACTGGGCCCTTTGGCTGGACCAGAGGAATCCTAATGCAATGCAAATGTGTTCAAGGTGGGAGAAGCATGGTCCAAGTCAAAGCAGTTTTATCCTAGTCTCCTTAGCCAGGTGTGTTGTTTTCTATTTCTTGGCATAGACTCTGTAAAATTGTCTGAACGGGCCCTCCTATTCCTCTGCTCAATTCATTCCTATGTCTCAACCTCTTCTATTGCATATAATGTAATGTTTTATTTCTTGGGATGGCCCTGACTGTTTATCTCCAAATTCTATTTTTAAAGTCTCTCCTTGGAAGGCCTTCATTGACTAATACAGTCTCTAATGATTCTCCCTTTTCATCATGTGTATAGTATTTAATTATTTCGTTTGTTTCTTCTTTTCTTCCTCTTTGAATTATAAGCAACTCAAGGATGGGGTGGTGTCAGAGACTGGCTAACCATTTACCAAATCCTTTTCCTTCCTCTTGGGCATATAGCTAGACCATATTCTCAGCTTGCCTTGCCTTGCAGTTAGACATGGACTCAGTTTCTGAGCCAAAGAATGAATGCTGCATCTAAGTCTGACTTATTTATTGACTAAAACATCCTACACATGGTCTTCCAGGCTCTTTTCCCACATGCCGGCTGAATGCAGAGGATTATGAGATTCTAGGAAAGGATGGACCTGTAATATGGAAGAAGCCTACGTCTCTGAAGTATTGTATGGAAGCATTCCACCAACCAGAAAGAACCACATTATACTGTTAGATGGTAGGCAAGCAACTTATAATGTAACTTATTAAGTTATCCTATCTACTTAGATTTTGGGAGTTATCTGTTGCGGCAGCTAATATTGCTTTAATGAATGTGAAGTAAATCATATTATATTTCCTTGTTTCCTTTACAGTACCTAGAATAATGTAGAGACAGGCTTAGTTTCTGGCTGCCTCTCACACACAAAATGGTAGTTTATTGACCATCACCTTTCACAGCAAGGAAAGGAAAGATGCTCTCTGCACAAATCTAGAGTGGGAAGAGGGGAGGTGTTAGCAGTGGATGGTCCAGTCTGAATGTACATAGGGTGGATAAAACACATAGATTTGGTCTTCTTCCTTGATCAATGGCATCAAATAAATAAACAGTATTGTTATTGATTATTATATTAAGTAAATATCAAGAACGGTATTAGTATTGATTATTACATTAGATAAATGTGTAGAGTGGTAGCATTATTGATTTTTATATTCAACAAATATAGGGATGGACAAAACTCATACTCCAGCCAGGCTATCTTAAAATGACTTAACAGTTTTGAGTACAATTCTGGGATAGGGAGTTATTTTATGATGAATGTCTTAGAAAATCTGAAAATTTTCCTCATCAAATATCCATTAACAATAAAGGCAATTAGGGACACATATGTATCTGAGTATAAACCAAGCATAGAGATGGCAGCATTGTTGTCAGCAACAAAGACCCATGGGATCTATCAAATACCAAATGTTGAACAGAGCCCCTTTAAGATGTGGGACCAATTAAAGAAATCAAGCTGAGAGATGAAATGCAATTGCAAAGGGCAGGAACACTTTCATTATGTACAAAATGTAAGCAAGGTTATCTGTAATTGGAGGCTCACAGTTTTGTACTTCTTAGGTTGAGAAACAGTAGGTAGGTACAGTGGGGGAAGAAATGCCTTATGTATACATGCTGTGGGTAAAGGGGAAACATCAAAAGGTATTATTCAGTTTTGGGTTGTGGGACAGGATGATATGGTTGCTATTTAAATTTGTCCTTTTGAAAAATTCAAGAAAGTAAAATTATTGATTTTAAACATATATTCTTCAGTGTTAGATTAGAAGGACCTATAGAAAAACTGAGGGAAAGATAGGGAAAGGAGGAACACTATTTGTGGGAAAGCATTGGGAATCCCATTGCACAGGTGGAGAAGAATCTGAGGAATGTGTCCTGCAGGGAGGGGGATACAAAAGAAAGAGTTCACATGCCCAATATTGGCAAGAGTTAAAGATACCACTGAAGCTTAAATATGAAGAGCTAATAGGGCAGGTATCATATTATATTATGATTTGGGGGAGAATAGTTCATTTCTTCCACAAAGTTGTGAGTTCTTTGATTCAGGGACAATGTCCATTTAACCTTGGGTCCTGTAGTAGACATTTGTGAGTTTTGCCTGTCCAGTTTTCATTCACCCTGTTTTCTGGTATTGTAATCTATATCCTGGAGAATCATTCCTCCCTCCAGCTTAGTCCATTTGGTTCAGGGTAGGTTGACTGGATCCCTGAACTCCCAGGATAGAATGTGACCAGGCCCAGTCAGTTGGAACAAGAATTCCCAAGTGATTGTTCTGGGAATGGAAGTGTGACTAAAGCTGTCTCATCAATTTTAGGACATTTGCTGGAACTGCCGAGGAGTGAGAAACTTTTTTTCTTTTCTTCTGGACTTGAAGTTGGGAGGATATATATCAGCCATATGAATTTTCCTTCCATAGACTGAAGACAATAAACAAAAATTAGAGTTAAGATCTGGAGTGGAGAGAGAGAAAGAGAGAGAGAGAGGAAGAAAAAAGGAGAGAGAGAGATAGATTTATTGGATGAGTACTTGGACTAGCCCATACTTGAAGCCAAACTCCTGGATTTTTCAGTTATGTAAATAGAGAAATCTCTTTTGTTTAAGCCATTTTGAGCTTTTTGAGTTGACTTTCTGTTCCTCTTGACCAAAAGCATCCTAACTAATGTAGATCCCCTACAAAAGCATAGTTCTTGAATATGATGCTTATTCAACATTTGTTGACTGATTGAATACATGAATATATGAGCAAATTTCACCTGCCAAGGTTCATGCTAATTAATGGTTGATCCAGCTTGAAAACCCACATTGGCTGGCACCTAACTTATGACTGGTTCCACAACTCTACCCCATCTCTCCTTTCCTGTCCCATAGCATCAAATGCATACTGCTGTCATAGTACTTACTGCATTATATTCAAATTGTTTACCCATCTTTGCCATTAGACTGAGCTCTTTGAGGATAGAAATGAGGGTTTTTACTTCTGTATTCCTGGGCCCTACTGAACAGAGGCTTAGTGAATGGTGGATGTATTGTTTTGCTATCCAGCTAGAGTGAACTGCCCTCAGGTCTCATTTCTAGCCCAGGCCTTTGCATTTGCTGTTGCCTTACCTAGAATACTCTATCCTTAAACTGCATTCAGGTCTCATCTCAAGTCTTTGATGACTACCCCCTTCTAATGTTGCTCCATCAGCCAGCATCTTCACATTGTCATATTGAATTTTCTTAGTAGCCCTTACTGCTTTGAAGTTTTCTAATGTATTCACGTGGTTACTGTCCATCTTCCATGACAGTAGGGATCTCATCTGACTTGTTCACCACTACACCTCCAGCACACAGAGTAGTGGCTTGTACAGAGGAGACACTCAATAAATACTTGTGGGATGGATAAACCAGGTACCTATCCTTAGAAGAGAAGATGGTTCTTTTTTTTTTTTTTTTTTTGAGAAGATGGTTCTGAATTGGAATAAAGTAAAAGAGAAGCTTAAAAACATACCTAAAAACTTTCTGCAACTAAGGAGAAGGCCTTGAGTATATATTAATGTTGCTTCAAATGCAAGGACACTGAAGAAAGATTAAGCTGACAATGTGTTATAGACAATAGCTAAGGTCTTCTGACTCTGAAATTCTTGATTATGTTATTGCCTATTTAATATATTTCTCTCAGTAATACTTAGAGGAATAATATTTAGGAGAAAAATAAATTTTTTGGGCCACTCACATAAAGCCCTTCACCATCCCAGCAAATCCTCTGCTTGGGCTGAGGGCAATCCAACCCAAATGAGAGGCAGGTGGTGAATTAATCGTGTAATTTGCATTTTTGAGGATGTGTATGTGCAGAGGTTTGCTTATACTGATCTAGAATTCTTTGTATTCAAATTTGCTTATATTTAAAGAAATAGAAGCCAAGATATTGGCCTGATTTTGTCATGGTTGTAGTAGAATCCATCGTAAAAATCACAATATAATTTCATTTTTCCCTTGGTTTAATGCCCCTAAAGAAGCCAGCTCTGGGTCTGAGGAAACAAATCTACTTTTTAAGCATACCTGCATGCAAATGGACTGTGGAGATAGCTTATCCTTTTACATAATAAATTAGAGAGTTCTCTCTTTCAGTGCAATAGATGTATAGATTAATACACCAAGACGAGGCATATAGATACGTGGAATCGATAGAAGCCTGGTTAGAGATGACAAAGAGCTTCATGCTCGAGTGCTTTGCAGCCTAATTCAATAAGACAAAATGAAAGGCAAATGCTTGAGGAGCTGAAGAGAGGATCTTTATGAAAATATTAAAACTTCTGTACAAAGAAAGTCACACATTCTCCTTTGAGTTTGCTCCTAACATCACAATATAATGAATGGGCCTCTTTTGGGGGGAAGGAGCTTTGTGATTTTTAATAAAGCAACCAAAGGAACCATTTTGAATGTAGAAACTTACTCTTTGGCCTTTAACTGAAAAGTTAAACATACTGAAATAAAACTAGATTCCCCCCCATCAATTTGCAAAACTGAAGTATAACCAACTGAAACGGCAACAGCGTGAAAAGCTCTTTACGTGTCTGCAACCATCTCTGATTCTATCAATTTGTTTTCCAGTCTTCGTTGTGATTCAGTGTTTCTCATGGATCTCCAGAGAGTTTCGGGCTTGAGGAGAGAATATCAATAGCCTGCACGTCCTCTAGGATGCTTCCCTGCCACCATCACAATGTTTCTGTGGATCAGCTCTTCTGTTTCCTTTAATGACTATAGTAGAACAACAAAAATTATTCATTTTGGGAAACAAAATCAACAAAGCAATAGTGTCTAAGTAAGGGTATAATTTTACTCCCTTTTTGTGCAGTAAGCTTAAAGGCAAAAATTAAGAATCAATTGGTGGCTTTTCAGGTATTTTATAAATCCATAATTATATCACATGCATTTAAAAATGAAGCAAAGGGCTAAATAAATTCCACAGAACTTGTAAAGTAGATGTGGCCCACTGCAGTGAAATAAATACTGGATTTTCTAACTGGGTGGTCTGGTTTCTGATTGGAGTCCTGTCAGGAGGCAGGTGGGTCACCCCTGATTAAGTTCCTAATTCCTCTGAACTCTGTATTTCATATCCATGAAATGGGAATAACAATATTTGCTTTTCTCACCTCATGGGGCTGATGAAATATAAAGTGACATATATGCAAATGTTCAGAAAATATTAGAATGATGTGTGAATATAGTGCATTTTCAAATTATTAGAGAAGATAGAGTTTTCTTTCATAGTCACACCATTCTTTAGGAACTCTGTCCAGAAAATCCTACAATGTTAGTAAGAGAAGAATTCTTACTTTCCAGCTGTTTATCTTGTATTCTAAAATATTTGCATGTAAATATGCATGAATGTTTATATTTTTTTGCTTTCCCCCCCTCTCTCTACCTTCCCAATTCCCACAGCTCTCCTGGCTAATTCCAACTGATCTTTGAAAATTCACTTCAGTATTATTTCCTTCAAGAAATCTTCCCCCATCCTGAAGGCTGGGTTGGTGCCCCATTGCTGTGCTTTTGAAAATCCTTCAGTTTATCTTGCACTGTGTTTTCCACGTATTTTTATGATTTCTTTTCTGTCTCCTCTGCTGGATTGTGATAATCTTGGGAGTGGACTCTGTATTGTAATCATGGGACTTCCCAAGGTCTACCAGTGTTTTCACACACTAAGCACTCAAATTTTGTTGTATTAGTAACTGCTACTCTTATCCCATACATGTTGAGATTTTGGATGTTTCCATTCCAATGTGAGGGGCTGGGGACTAATAGATTTGTCTATTGCCACACTAAACTGAGTTTATTTTCTTTAGGAACTGTGGTAGGCAGAATGGTTCCCCCAAGATATCTATGTCCTAATCCTGAAAACTGTGAAGATATTTTGTAATGAGGTGAAAGGGATTTTGCAGATATATTAGGGTTACATACCTCAATATAGGGAGATCATCCCGGGTTATCTGGATGGCCCCAGTCTAATCACATGAACTCTTAAAAGCAGAGAACATTCTTTGGCTGGAGGCGGAAGAGATAGAGCAGAAGGAGAAGTCAGCAAGAGTCCAAGGACTTCACGTGCTGTTGCTGTGGCCCTGAGTGTAGGGGGCTATGTGCAAAAAGAAAAGGGAAACATGTAGGGGCTGAGAGATGTTTCTGGTTGACAGACTGCAAGGAAGTGGGGACCTCAGCCCCATGTTCACAAGTGACTGAGTTCTACCAACCAAGTGAATGTGTCCAGAAGCAGATTCTCTTCCAGAGTCTCTAGAAAAAGTGTTCAGGTTGGCCTACACCTTGACTTCAGCCTTGTGAGACCCACAGCTGAGATACCAGTCTAGTCTAGCTGGGCTAATGTACAGAACTGTGAGATAAATAATAAATTTGTGCTGTTATATATTACTGTGTTTGTGGTAATTGGTTAGGACAACAATAGAAAATAGAGAAATTAATTTACTAGCCTCCAAAGAGCAGATTTTGGAAAACTATCATAGAGGTGGAATACTCTGGATCTGCAACAAATGATGAAACCCCCCATAGAAAAGTTGCCCAGAGTGCATTCCTTGGAATGGTGACAGCCACAGTGGTGGGGTTACAGGGTTGGCTGACACTGACATCCCCAGGAAGTGTAGCATAGGCCAATCTGTGTGCCCCTGGGGATTTACTTAATTTCTTCTAGATTTGAAGCTGGTTGTAAGTTTGATTGGATTGGACAGGGCAGAGCAAGAGAGGTTGGAGAAATAGCAAAAGCTAGTTTAGAAATCCTTTTCCCTTAGAATTCTGAATTATGAAGCTATTTCTTCCCAGTCTACTAACGTCTAGAGTTCCTCTTGAGAGATCTAATGTCATTCTGCTTCTTAATTCTTTGTATTTTTTTTTCTATCTGAAGTTTCTTTTGATCTTTTCTTCATCCCTGATATCCTGAAATTTAAAATGACATACTTTGGAATTTTTTCTTATTGTCCATTGTGCTGGATACTCAATAGATCATTTTCAAAGTTTTTTTTCAGTTTTGGGAAATTTTCTTGTATTATTTCTTTGCTAATTTTCTCTTTTCTCATTTCTCTGTGTGTGTCAGTTCTTTGTGGAACTCTTACTAATAAAATATTAGAATTCTAGATTGATTATACATATTTCTCTTTTTTTAAATTTTTTTATTTATTTATGATAGTCACAGAGAGAGAAAGAGAGAGAGAGGCAGAGACATAGGCAGAGGGAGAAGCAGGCTCCATGCACCGGGAGCCCGATGTGGGATTCGATCCCGGGTCTCCAGGATCGTGCCCTAGGCCAAAGGCAGGAGCCAAACCGCTGCGCCACCCAGGGTTCCCCGATTATACAGATTTCTTATTTTTCCTCTATGTATGTATCTATTTAATTTCTAATATCTTCATCTTTGACTTCTGATTTTTTGATTTAAATTTTAAAATTTCTGGTGTCATTTTTTAAAAAAATTAAAAGATTGCTTATTATATGTATATATATATATTTTAAATAGCATCCTTCATTTGTTTCTGGGATATGATTGTTTTTATTTCTTTGAGGATATTCTAGTTTAAAAAATTTTTTTTCTGCATGTTTTTTGTTTTCTCTGAATTGCCTTTCTTCAATTTATTTTGATTCTTCTTTTTCACATTACAGACTTTCCTCAAAAGTAGGGTGTCCCTGGCTGTCTGTTCATATTAAATTGAAAGGTTCTAAAAAGTTGAATAAAAACTTCATGTGCTTGGTGGGTTGGGCTGACTGGTCACTTTGATCAGGTAGGACTTGTATGCCTTTTCTGTGGTTCTTCAACTTCTGCAATGAAGAAAACTTCAAATTCACTGTTAGAGCCGTATGTCTGAATCATGGCTTTCTGGAACCCACGACTAGGGTATGATCATCCCCGTATGGTGGTTAATAATTATATGCTAAAGTCACTGGCTGGTTTCAAAGTTCTTCTCTGTCACTTGTGACTTCTTTTACCTGTTTCTTCATTTGTCAAATTAAGATACTACCAGTATCTATTTATGGGATAGTTGTGAGGGTTAAGTGATTAATTACAAATACCATGCCTAAAGTATTTGAAACACAATGAGTGTTCAGTGAGTTACCCATTTTTACTATCATTGTCATTGTTATTAATTCAGTGTGATTCTCTGTTGTACTTCATCCCTCCTTCCATTGCCTTAGCATGCAGCTTCTCTGGTTCAGTATTTCTGGAGTGGAAATCTCCCACTTCTCCGCCAGAGTGGAGAATGAGCAATCTCCTGGCTGAGTAGATTTGGGAAGGGGACTTTGGAAAAGTACCAACTCCTTATCCTGACTTTTAATCAATTTTCTGGATCTTTACTCCCATCCCTCACCTCTGCAGAGATAACTGGTGTCATTAATTCCTATGCCTTTCTTGAGGTTAGAGGCACAAGCATGTTTTCTCATCATTGGATTTTCCTCTGGAGGCACTTAATTTCCATGTTTCTCTGTCTGCTAAGCTGGTGACCATCACTCATCTATCCCACTATGGTTTCTTGTCTACTATGTATCTCCTCTCCTGTTCTCTTTGCCTAGAGGGCTTACACCTTTTGTGTTCCTTCACTAATAGTCTAATTGGGTATAAAAAGGGAATGAAAATCAACTTAGATATCCAATTGGCCATGTTAACTACAAGGCCACTGGCCTTATCATCTATGAAATGAGGGGTTACAGTGGATAAGCTTTAAGGCATTTTCCTTCACTAAAAATCTTTGCTCCTTTTGTATGGTTTAGATTTAATGTAACTCCCAGCTGATCACAGCTAGATTCTTTATCACTTATCTCAGTCTCAGAATAGTAGTGATTATTTTTGCTTTTGTTGTTTTGAATCTCTTTGAGCAGGAGACCTGTGGTGTAGCAAATTATATCTTGTGTACAAATTAGAGTAAACTGAAAAACACAGGTGACTTTTGTTCCCTTCTGCATCACAAAGACCTTTTCAATACACCTGATTGATTGTAAAGGGAACTCCACAAGCAGATGTGAGCTACTGGGACTCTGCTGATGGTAATTTGGGTGCTATAATATTTATCATGCTGTGCTATTTGGCAAGTAGAAAGCTTTTAAACTTTTTGTTCTTTCAAAAAAAAAAAGTCCTAAAAGAAAATGATACAAAAATTAGAATTAGGAAGAAATTTCCTTTCTATGGAGAATCACAGAGCATGTCTTGATAAATCAGTAAAAGTCTTGCTTTTAAGATGGCTTAGGTCAGATTTTTGTCGCTTGCATCTAGAAGAATCTTTGACTTATCAAGGACAGTGGAGATATAGAAGGGTAAGTTGTCTTGCTCTATGGATCTTCACTAGCTATGGATCTCCACTATCTATGGATCTCCACTATATGGCCTGACACTTGGTACTTACAGCCTCAGTGTCCATCACCATTTGCTGTGGTCACTAGAATTAGCAACTAAGTCTGTGTGTTCTATTTTTGTATCCAGGAGAGAAACTTCTACAAGATAATGAGTATTTCTAACAGGATGGGTTGTATGGCATTTGAAATAAATAACAACTTCTTTGAGTTTGGTGAAATCCATTGCATGTGTTGTTTTGTTTGTTTGGTCATGGCATAGAGGATGGGAATACATCCCTCAGAAAGTTTTCAATTAAAACAGGAATCCTAGATGTTGAAAGTAAGGGGGACATTAACAATTTTTGCCTCTATTACTCCCGACTACTTTGGACATAAGCTACGATTAAAAGTTTGTAGAAAAAGAGATTGATGAATCAATATTGACAATTTTGGGTTTATCAGTGATGCAATCTGAAAAACTTTTCTTTCATTTGGAAATGAAATAACATAAATCCATTTATATTCATCCAAATAATTCTAATCACATTTGGAATGGCCTTTTTACCGTAGTAATTATGGCATATGCTATTGGTTGACTGCCAGCGACATGCCTTTCTTTATTTTTGTAACCACCCTAATTTTATTCAGGTAAAAAGTGGCCATCTTCTTCAGAAACTTTGGGATCTTCTGGGACTCTGGTGTCCAACTCCAAAGGTTGAATCCTGATTAGTCTCAGGCAGCCATGCTGCTTTTATCTCCCTTGCCATCAGTTGGCTTATGACTGAGCAATGGAATGTGATTTTGGCCAGTGAAATGTGAGGTGAGGTCCACAGACTGGCTTTTGGGAAGGTTATCTTTGTTCCTAATGAAGGACCCAGGGAAGGACTTTGTCAAGTGTAAATGTGACCTTTGGTGCAGCTACAGCCATTTTGCAGCTATGAGAAGATGTTCTTAAGGGCCTCACTGAAGATGGCAGAGTAGAAAGATGAAAAGAACCTGAATATTAATGATGTGGCCAAGCAGCTGACTTGGTTAATCCTGGGACAATATCATCTTTGGAGTTTGTTTTCAGTGGAATAATACATTTCTTTATTATTTAAGCCTTTTAAGCTAGTTCTTCAGTTATTCCTAGCTATAGTAATCCCAATACAGTAATAAAACAAATTTAATGCTTTAACTCTTTGGACTAAGACTTTTTTCCTATTTTTCCTCCATATGTGAGAAACGTATGAAATGAAAAAAATAAAGAACTGCAAATATTAAAGGATCACAATGTCAGCACTGGGAGAGATTTCAATAAATTATTTAAAAAAACACATACTTGTTGAAATAGAATTGTGCTGGATCCTGGATATAGCAAAGAAAGAGACATAGTACCTGCTCTTTTGAAACTTATATTCTAGTGGGTGTTAGAGAGTATTTGGTCATTACACAGAAGGGACAATTTTTATATCATTCAGTGTTGGTGTGATTTTTCTTTTGTTGTTGTTAATAAGAGGGTAGATCCTATTGGAGGACAGACTGTATACATTTGTGGTTCTTTTTGCTTTTGAACATGTAGCTAGCTCTTTTGCTTATCTGACTACCTGAAGGGTTTGGTTATGTACGGCTAGGCCTAGAACTGAGTCTGGGTCCAAGGGAAGAAAAGAACCGAATTTCTGTGTATAATAGAGTAAGAGGAATTTAGAATTACTGAGTATGTGTGTGTGTGTGTGCACGCACACGCACACATGTGCATTTCACACACACATGAAACAGCAAGATGGTCAATGACTGAGTGCTAATCTGAGTACAGAAACCTGTGAGCAATCCCCTGTATCATGGTGGCCAAAGGGACTTATAGGATGAGATGACTACTATGTAGCTTTAGATTATTTACTGTGTCATGCAGGAATGTAAATCTCTGACAGTGACCTAGAAAACTTCAGGAAAAGTTTTACTACACATCACAGGCTTTGTTCCCTTGTTGCTTCAGTGGGGGAATCAGGGAGATAAAGGATTGACCTCAAGGCATAGAGCAGAGATGAGGGAGTCAGCAGAGGAAGGAAAATATACCTCATTCTCCCATCTTGCTCTCCCTGGGAAAATTTTGCAGACGCATTGAAGAGGTCTCTGCACTTAACACTGGATGTGGAATGGTATGTGACCTCTTTAATTTACATCATTAGGGACATCTGGATTAGAGACCTACTGGTCTCTGCAGGACTCAATTGAATAATCGAGTAATTATTCAATTATTGGGAATTACCTTCTGGAGACAGTTAAGCTCCTTGAAGGCAGGGACTATGTCTGTTTTATCAATAAAGTTCATACTGGGCAGTGTTCAAGGAACTATTAGTTCCCTCGTAATAGGGAAAAACTATCATTTAAATATATTTATCATATCCCCTCTGCCCTCAGCTTGCCAGAAGTTCTTGTTGCCTCTCCCAGGACAACCATGTTTCGCCGGGTGGGCTCCTGGGCCAAGCACTTACTACGTGTGGATGACGGGGAGACTGGAGAAGTTGGGAAAAACCTGCCAGGTTTATGCTGAAAATATCAGAAAATTACTGACAGGAGAAAAGTAGTAGATGCAGACTGTGGGAGGGGAGACAGAGAAGACGTTTTGTGGGAGCTGAGCTTGAGAGGTTTTGGGAGCTCGGAGAGGGAAAAGAGTGTCATTGGGGGCAGGTGCGAGGCATGTGAATACACACACACAAACGAGATTCTTCTGTACATAAAAACTGGCAGGAAAAGCTGGTATCAATCAGTTTTTCTATGTGTTAAGAGTGGGGTCTCTGGACAATTTTAATAGGTTACAGAAAGATAAAAAATTTCTTCTTGGTTATTTCTGACTGTATTTCTTTGAAGAAGACTCAGGGTAGGACTGACTTCCAGGTGAGAAGAGGCCAGCCTGGCTTTCTGCGGGGCACACCCTCATGTAGGAAACTGAGTTTCACACTTTGGTATTCTCTGCGCTGCTCCCAAGCCCTCAGCAGGGACAGCAAATATTTGTTGCACAGAATCAAGATCGCAGTAATTTCAGATTGCATGCCATCCAATCTGGTAGCTAAATATGGGCAGAATTAGGACTAAGGACTAAAAACGAAGTATGTTCTTAGATTTTGTTCTTCAGTAAAGAGTGGTGTTAGAAAACGCACTGTGAGAGAAGAACATTCCATTTTGGGCCTAGTCCAGAAATACGCACGAGGGTCACTTACACTGACCTTATTTTCCATTTGAGTTAATCTGTGGGTAGCAAGTCACACCCTGTTACCAACCGGATCTAAGGATCTTAAAATATTCAAATTGGATTTTTTTTCCCAAACCACTGAGACTCACAGAAAAGTCACATACTAGACCAGAGTCTAAGCTACACCTCCCTGTTGGAACTCAGTGAAACAATGGCATGCCTCCTTGTTGGGAGCATCTACCTGTGATCTCTGTTGCAGATGAATTAACTGAGTTAACTAATTTAATGAACTATTTTTAGTTTAAACTAAAAGGAATCTTAGATATAAAGTTTCATTTCTGAGAGGCTGTGTTGCATTCTGCCGCTAGGAGAGAAGCCTCTTGTTTCAGTCTGGTGAAGGTGGGAGCATCCTGAGAGAAGCAGGGGTCATAGAGTTTGCTAACGTCCCATGGCTCGGTGCTGGTTTTGGGGCGGGGGGTGACTGTGTTCTTATAGAGGCCACCCCAAACATTTCCAGAGGACCAGATGGTTCATTCAATAAAACGGGGGCCTCTATTAGGGGTCCAGTCCTATTTCTTAGCTGCCCATTTCCGACTTTCTCACTTGTGCACTTCTAGGAAGCCAGTGAGAAACCGTCTATGGCCATGTTAAGGAAGCAGGAGAATGTATTTCTGGTTTTGCCATTGTTCTCGCAGGTATTTAAAAAACCCTAGGCCTGATGCCCCTGTCAGAAAGCACACACTCCGACATCTCTCACAAGTGCTGCGGGGAGGAGGTGTGATGCCCAACAACAACCCCACAGGAGACGTGATCCTCTGGAAGCTTCTAGACACTGTGCTCTTCACTGCGCTCAGGTGCTGAGTGTCAAGCAGATGCACTTGGCAGGTCATTCGGGACCATGTTAGGTTATTCAGAGGAACAAAAGCACAACAAACTGCCTGGAACCCTTGATGTCTGGGAGAAGCTCACTGCACCAGCTAGCAGCTGTCCTGCCACATTCTTGTCTGCCTGAAAGAAAAGAAAGGAAGAACGCATGACTCCAAACGAATGGCCTAGAATTGGAGGCTGCTTGGCGGTATAAGAAACGCAGAGAAAAAGAGGACTAAGATGCACAGGTATGTGTTTGGAGAAATAGTTTTTGCTGCATTGGGGTGGAGGGTACCTGTTGAAAGGCTAATGATATGGTCTGAGTTTGTGTCTTCACTGTGAAGCTGGCACAGAGCTCAAGGGACCCATTCTTTACGCGTGGCCTCCCACCCTTGCACCTGTGGGAACACAGGTGCCTGGGGTTACTGGCTTCGGGCACACAGCCAGGGTTTGCAGCATGAGCCATGGGATGCCCAGATCAGTGCCCATCATCACGGACTTGGAAGAAATTCCATGAAAAATCTGAAGTTGTTTCAGAAGTTGCTTAAACCTAGATGTCTTTTCTAAATGCAAAAACATTGCATGCACACACATCTTTACTTGTTTTCCATCCACTCAAAAAGGGGAGAGAATATCGTATAGGTGGGGCGACTCAAATGGGATTATTTTAAGATGCATTCCCCCTTCCCTTCTGCAGGGGATTGAGGGGGATTACACGCAGCTTCCACGAAATGTCTTGTGCTCCTCTCTGGGAAAGGAACTGTAAATGTCAAGGCATCAGTCTCCCTGACAACAACTTACACAGGTACGGCCAAGCCTGCAGGGAGGGAGCAGCACGGTCAGCCCGTGTGCAAGTGTCACCTGCAGTTGCAGAGACCAGGGCCCCAGCAGTCCAGAGTAGCAACAGATGGAGAAGGGAAGACAAACTGGGATGGGGAATGGGTGGGGGGCCTGGGACACCCCAGAGTTACAACCCCCCCAGAAGAAATGGCACAGGAGAAGCAGCAGGCTTAGCAGGTGCAGCCCCTCTCACATCTCCAACCCAAACCCCAGGGGCCTCATATACACTTGGTGTTAACAGAGTGTTTTAAACCCTGTTGAGCACGGGAGCCACCTGGAGATCTGGTTAAGAGGAACTTTCTGTTTCAGTAGGTGGAGGGAGAGGGCCGTCGATGCTACGTTTTTAACAAAGTCCTGGATGATGCCAGCGCTGCCAGCCCTGACACCATGCCCCCGATTAGCAAGGTGTGAAGAGAATCTTGGATCACGGGTGTGCCTCAGGCAGCACGGCTTCAGCGGGGAGGAGAATCCAATTCTGTACAAAGATGCGCAAATGCATTTGAGTCGCACCTCACCTCACTAATGTTAGGAGGAGATTGTCCACGTAACTCCTAAGTCTTCTGGATTTAGAATGCTTCGGGTGATGGAAACTTCTCTCGACAGCTGACAGCTGATGTGGGGCTGTTCAGGTCTATATTCGGATGGCCTAACAGCTCGTGAGCACACAGCAGCTGAGGGAAGGAGTATGCTGGGCGGCAAGGGGAGGCGAGCTTGGCATGCACATTGGCCAAGGACCATCTATAAAGTGCACTGCCCACATGTGCATATTGGGAGCTGGGTTTTGCAACGGCTGCCTCCCCTCTGGTTGAGCAATGGAAGGGAAATTAGCACAGGGCCCCTAAGGTCCTCTCACTTTCCCCAGATTCCCAAAAGGAAGAAAAAAAATTTTTTTTTTGAATAGGTAGGAAGGAATAGAAAATGACAGCGAGAGAAAGGAAGTTGAAAGGTGGCTTGAGTTTCTATTTTTATTTTTTTTATTTTTGAGAGGAGGGGAGAATAAACTCCCTAAGATGAATCAAGATGAAAGACATTAAAAGAAAAAAAAAAAAAAAGAAACAAAAGAAATGCATGATGAAGAGAGGAAGGAAATCTCCTTGATAGATAGAACAGATTTGCCAAATATATTACATTCATTAAGATTTTTCTCTGCTTATAATGTGTGCTTTTTGGAGGCTTTTCTTAGCATTAACGGACGCTCTGGGAGAGGAGAAAGTTGGCAGAGAGAAGCCTAGCAAATATATAAATAAGCTTCGGAGGTTTCAGGAGTTTCATATCCCACAATAGAACGTTCTCCAGGCTAGGCAAACTTTTTCTTACTTAAACAAATGCTTTGAAAGACAAAGATTTCATATCGTCAGTGGAACATTCAGACTAATAATTGCCTTTGTTCTTCCTGCCTTGAAGTCTCAACAGCCAGCAGATTTATGATTCACTTTCGGCAATAAGCTTCTTCAAATAAATATCACTTTCCAGGCTGCAAATTGAGTTTTTGCAAACACAGAGATCGACTTCACTAAGAGGAACTAAGTTTTCTTGGGCTGTATGTATATATGATTATGAAACACTGTTTACTTTCTTCCCCTCTGCTGTAGGAGAAGGGGTTAAAAATCTATATTTAGAAAAAATTGCCATTTTTAATGGTCAATGTACTACTAGTGAGAATTTGTAGGTTTTGTTGGAGGAGCAGGGAGTGGAGTGGGAAGGGGACAGAAGGCAGTTTGACCTTTCTCTGAGACTTGTGGACCTCGGAAATTTTGGGGCACCTGAGTGGCTCAGCAGTTGAGCATCTGCTTTCAGCTCAGGGCATGATCTTGGGTCCTGGGATCGGGTCCCGCATCGGGCTCCCCGCAGGGAGCCTGCTTCTCCCTCTGCCTGTGTCTCTGCCTCTCTCTCTGGGTCTCTCATGAATAAATAAATAAAATCTTAAAAAAAATATCTTGATACAGTCCAAGGTTGTGGACTTTAAGCTGGTTTACTTTGTGGCTGAGGCAAGACGATTCCAAAAGTTTTAAAGTAAAAGAAATGATACAAGCGAGAATAAGACATAAGAATTACAGTGAGGATTATAGACCCCAATTGTTAGAATCAAGACTCTTCCAGAGCAATCAGCCTCTTATCAGTACTGGATAGTGGCCAGTGGTAACTCAATGGGCATTATTGGATTCCTTGAATATGCCAGGTAGTAAGGATGCCAAGGGAAGGGAGGTCTTATCTACCCACCTAGATAACCTTTAAGAACAGAGTAGAAGGGACGCCTGAGTGGCTCAGCAGTTGAGCATTTGCTTTTGGCTCAGGTCGTGATCCTGGGGTCCTGGGATTGAGTCCCACATTGGGCTCCCTGTAGGGAGACTGCTCTGTGTCTCTGCCTCTCTCTGTGTCTCATGAATAAATAAATAAAATATTTTTTTAAAAAAGAACAGAGTAGAACAGTCTCAGTGAGCTATGGGATTGCCAAGGATGCTCAACCTGAGGTGTGGAGGAGGATGTCAGGCCACCAAGAGTCTTGCATCACTTTGGGATATGGCAGTGACCTAGGGCCTTGTCCACAAGCGTTAAGCAGGGTACAAGGCAACCAGGCCTCTTTCAGTAGACCTATGACACCATTTCTTTGGACTGTCCCCATGACACTGCTCTCTGTTCTGTCCAGATTCCTTTCTCTGCCCCCTTCCCCAGTTTGAGCTTTGTATGGTAACTGCTGCCTTCCTGAAAATGACCCTTTATGGAGAACTGAATAGGTGCAGGACAGCATGGTGCTAGCCACTTTAAAGTATATTATTTTCCTGATACAGGTATTATTACCACATTGTAGAGGGGGAAACTGAAGTTTATAAAATTTAACTAAATTGCCCAAGGTCGCTCATCTGGTAGTTGCTAGAACATGGATTAATTCACTATTATTATCATTATTTTAAAAGATTTTATTTATTTAATTGATACAGAGAGAGTTGGGGTGGGGGGGCAGCAGGCCAAGGCAGAGGGAGAAGCAGGTTCCCCGCTGAGCAGAGAGCCTGACGTGGGGCTGGACCCCAGGACCTCAGGATCATGACCTGAGCCGAACGAAGGCAGATGCTTCACTGACCCACCCAGGTGCCCCATTAGTATTTTTTTTAATGTAAGCTGTACACCTAGTGTGGGGCTTGTACTCGCGAACCTTAGGTCAAGAGTCACATACTCCACTGGCTCCCAAAACATGGATTTAAATTCAGATCTGTCTGATTCCAGAACCTGTAGTTTTGACCATTAGTAACAACAATGACAGTTAACATTTTCTGGACTTAATGTGCCGGGCACATAGTTCTTATTATGATTGGATTTGCTTGCCCTTCACATGAATCCTGTGAGGTTATCAGTGTTATTATTCCTGTTTCACAAATGAGGACACTGAGGCTCACTTGTGACTGGTCCCAGGTGGCATGGCTAGTGAGGCAGGGAGCCTGGGCCAAAGCTCAGGTGGGCTGGCTCCAGAGCCTGCGCCCTAACTGCTCTGTGCCCCTACTTACACACCAAGACCCTACATGGGTCTATTCCCTTTTTTACATTCTGAACACAGACTTTGGTTTCCCTGCTTGGACTTTTCACCCTATCTGCTTCTTTCAGTATGTCAGACCCATCATCACATTCACGACTTCTGGCCGAAGTATCAGTGTCTGTTCCTTTGCTTTTTCTCGAACATGTGCTGAGTGCATATGTGTTCTAGGCACTGTACTGGGCACTATGGAGTGGCCAATCAATACCCAGAAAAACTTATTTAGAGGAATGGTGGGACCTCTTCTGAAGCCAGTCACAACCTGACGGGGAGACAGACAAGTCAGCAAAGTGTCCTAGTGCCATATAATAAACGCTGTAATGGGGGAAAGTGTGAGTGCTCCAGTGACCTCAGGGAGGGGAGGGCTGAGCTCTGTGCAAGGTGGGGAGACTCCTCTGAAGAGGCATTATTTGAAAAGAATCTTTAAAAAGCAGGAATTCACAAGGCAAACGGGGGAGGGAAAAACAGATCCGATTTTTTTTAACCCTCTTGCATGTAGGGTTGGAAGAAGTTGGTGGCTTGTTTCTACCTCAGGAATCCCCATGCAAAAACATCTGCATAATAACAATAAGAGCTCACATTTGTTAAGGATGTTTGATAGGCGGGAACAAGTTTTGAGTCTCACATGCATTATCTATTTTAATCCTCACGTTCACACTCTGACATTTAGATGCCATCATTGTTTCCAGGTTCCGCACAGGATTCATGGGATCCTGGGGAAAGAGAAGATCTTTTTCATCGACTCTGTTTTGGTTCCAGGAAAGGGATGGGCGCATTTCTTAAGCACTGTCCCCAGACCAGTAAAAAGGGGCTTGTTTAAGATGTAGATGCTAGGCTGAGAGCGATAGAACCAGAACCTCTCTTCCATGCTCTGCAGGTGATTTGGGAGCACACCAAGCCCTGGACTGTTTCCCTAGCCGGTGAGCACGGAGCACATGGGAAGAGTCTGTTTCCTAGTGAAGGTCTTTGTAATTTTATTGGTCATTTACTAAAAGAACCAGCTCAGAGAGTTGTAGAGGGGCTGGTATTTCCCTAGGAGATAGAATTTCCCTATCTCTTTTAGACTCATGTATATGTTCCAAGAAGATATTAGGTATTTTTGGAAATTTCTTGGTATGATTCCGGCCATTGCAACAATAATTTCCAGAAAACGAGGGTATGTTTCAACAAATTCTAAGGATACATTGCTCTTTTCATGGGAGAGCTGGCTCACAGAGTGAAGTGTTAATGATTTTTCTCTTTAGCTCACGTTTTGGTGCTGGTGGTTGTGTCAAGAGAGTTTTAGTCTTCATGGTTGATTGGAATGTTGTAGCACAAAGGGTACTTGTCTGTAACTCCCCTCTTCTGTGGGAGGAAGACCATGAAGGAGAGACTATGGATGAGGAAAGTATGGCTCTCCAGTGGTAGAGACTAGCAGTTTCCCTCTCCAACATAATCAGTTTCTCTTATGTTAAAGGACACAGAGGTTAAGGACTTTGGGTTCAGACAGTAGCAAAGATGGGCTGAATGAATATACAGTTCAGTGGTATTGAGTATATTCACATTGTTACCATAATAACAAAAAAAGTAAAAAAAAAAAAAAAGAGCTAAAGGAATCAAATCTCCTTTTTTTTTTTTTTTAAAGTTCATGGTTAGCTGAGCCTCTGACAATGCCAAACGCTTACAATTATGAACCTTCAATGCAAGTGAAGAGTTGGGATGTGGTATCAAAGCACAAGGGATTCAAAGGATTGTTAAATTCTCTGCATCTCCCTCTTTTCCAAAGCACCATGTGGAAACAGGTGCACGAGATGGTCTTTGATGATTTAAGTGCAGTTTTCACTACTGTATTCAGGTTCCCAATAACCACTTACAGAAGAACGGGATCTTAATTCCAAGCGGTGTTCACGTATTCAACGTCTGACTCCTCTGAATCTAATTTATACAGGTTGGAGAGATTTGGAGGAACAGAGAATGTGATGCCAGTATAAGAATATGCTTTATTTGTGAATGTTCATCCATCTGTTTAGGACTGACTGTAAAAACCACAATGAGATAAACAATAATAGATGAGCAAAATAGGGCCTTGTATTCACAGTCACTCTGTCTAGCATGTGATCAAATAAGCATAATTTGCTTTGCAGAGTGGTTGTCAGGTTCAAATGCTGTACCTGCTGCGGGAGGGCTTTGAAAAGTGTAGATGGGCAGTCTGCTGTCAGGGCTGGAGAGAGAGACTGAAGGATGGCAGGAGAAAGCCGTGTGCAGTGAAAAGGAATTCATTCAACAACCATTTATTTAATGGGTATCTACTGTGTGCTAATAGGCCATCCTGAAACTTGAAATAATATAATAAGATAAGCATAATTTCAATTGTGTTGGAATATACAATCCTCAAGGCAGAGGAAATTAATCCAAGGATTGCAACAAGGCTTGATAACTGCTACGGTGGGGAAAGTACTGTTGCTGTATAACAAGCCGGCCTCCAAATCAGTGGCTTAGGACGGGACCATTTGTAATTTCTCAGGCATCTGCAGGTTGGCTCACCTAGGCTGAGCAGCTCGGCAGATCTTTTCTGGGTGTGCTCACCTGTCCATGGGTCACCGGGGAATAGGTGATCTGGTCTGGGCTTGGTTGATGAAGCTCCCCTGGGTGGCTCTGCTCTGTATGTGTCTCATCCTCACCCTGGGACCAGCAGGCTGACCCAGGTCTATTCTTCCATGGCTGTAGCAGAAGCGATGAAGGCAAGTGGCACTACACAAGTCCTCTTAAGGCCTCTGAGCAGAACCGGCGCATGTTACTCCTGCCTCAGTCTGTTGGCCAAAGAAAGGTACATGGATGAACACAACTTTAAGCAGTGGGAAGATATTCTCTTGTCCATTAGTGAGAGAAACTGCAAAGCCACAGGACAGAGAGTGTAGACACAGGGAAGAGTGAAGAACTGAGGTGAGCGATGCCACCTCTGTCCACAGAGCATGAGCACCGGCACAGACCTAGAGGACTGAGAGAAGTCCAGTGTGGATGGATAGAAGAAAACAATGGAGGAAAGAAATGAGGAAGGTAGGATCAGATAAGGAAGAGTTTTATCCACCATATTAATAACTGACTTTAGAGTTTCTCTGGAAGGGCCTTCAGAGCCATTGAGGGGTCTTATTATGGTTATGATTTCCCAGTCGTCATTGGCCCCCACAGGCTAGATTTAAAGGAGAATATCCTTCCTCTAGTTTGCAATCACATAAACAACAGAGTGCACCTTCCTCAGTATTTTGACCAGATTTTCACATAATTTGTCCAATATATTCCCATCCCTGTGGGCCCTCTGATTAATGTCTCTGACCAATCCCACTTTGTTTTAATTAGTGCAAATATTTTAAGTTCAGCATATTAGTTCCTCTTGTAGGAAAAGCATTCTCTTTGAGAATCATCATAAATCATTGAAAAAATGAATTGGCCAGTGAGAGAAAGGCCATTTCCCAGCAAATACGAGTGATCTATCTCATTACGGGCTGAAACTCTGGTCGGTGGAAACAGTTTCTGACCTGCTCAGACCTTTGACCCATTCAAAGCAAAGAGATATCTTTCTTCTTCTGTCATTCCTCAGGGTCTGTAGTCCTTTAAAGTATTTTAAGGAGGCATCATGGCAGAGCTAGAAGAATGGGATTATAAAAAATTTTTATTTAAATTCAATTAATTAACATATAATGTATTATTGGTTTCAGAGGTAGAGATTAGTGATTCATCAGTCTTCTATAACACCCAGTGCTCATCACATCATGTGCCCTCCTTAATGCCCATCACCCAGTTACCCCATCTCTCCAGCCCCTGCCCCTCCAGTGACCCTCAGTTTGTTTCCTATGATTAAGAGTATCTTATGATTTGTCTCCCTCTCTGATTTTGTCGTTTCATTTTTTCCTCTCTTCTGCTATGATCCTCTGTTTGATTCTTACAATCCACATATGAGTGAGATCATAGGATAATTGTCCTTCTCTGACTGACTAATTTCACTCAGCATAATGCCCTCTAGTTCTATTTACATCATTGCAAATGGGAATATTTCATTTTTCTGATGGCTGAGTAGTATTCCATTGTATAGTGGTCGCTACTGTGGACAGTGCTGCTGTAAACATTGGGGTGCAGGTGTCCCTTTGGATCATTACGTAAATATCTTTGGGGTAAATACCCAGTAGTGCAATTGCCGGGTCGTAGGGTAGCTCTATTTTCCTCTTTTTGAGGAACCTCCACACTTTTCTCTAGAGTGGTTGTACCAGCATGCATTCCCACCAACAGCGTAAGCGGGTTCCTCTTTCTCTGCATCCTCGCCAACCTCCACATCCTCGGTTTCCTTGAGGAAACCTGTCATTTCCTGACTTGTTAACATTTGCTATTCTCATTGGTATGAGGAAGAACTAGATTTTACTCCTAAGGCTGCCACTGACTGCTTGGGTGACCGTGGGTAACTCACTTATTTCCATTGGATTTCAAGGTTTTTGTTCACAAGGGGGTGTGTAAATGTTCCCCCAGATTCTTTCCAGTTCTAAAGTTCTCCAGTTTTTGGAGAGCTGCTCTGAACATGATGGTAATTCCACCAATGATGCTTGCAGTTTTCAGTTCCAGGGATTTTGCCTGAAGTATCCTTTGCTGTTGTACAAAGTCAAGAGTTGGGAAGATGCATTAAAGATGCAGCAGAAGGAAGTCAGGAAAAGGACATTTGCATGCATGTAGGCAATGAATGAATTTGTTATGAGTTAAGACATCTGCCAGGAGGCATTAGTGAGAACAGCGGTGGCTGCTTGATCACCTATGTGCCAGAGCAAGGGCAGTATTATAATATGCTTCCAGCTAGCATTACACTAAGGATCCTGTGGTTTATATCTAGTTTGGTTATTTGTTTTACTCTTTTGTATGTATCCTTTACCTTACCCCTTGAGATTTATGGCTATGTAATTATATCTGAATATTTTCTGACTTCAATGATTCTTTGAACAGCAAGGGAAGCACCCCGCTTCCAGCCAAGAGTCTTGAGTGTTGCGGCTACCATGAGTCAAATTCAATTTCAGAATTTAAATTTACATTGAGGCTGAACTTATTTGGTCTCCTGGACAGCAGCTGTATCAGGGAGTCTCTTGGTTCAGATTTTGATGTGTTTGTAATTGCTGTTTACCTACCGCCATCTCTTAGGCACAAGAATTTTCTCAGGACTGGGCGTGAAAGGGAAGCGGAGCTCATTTCTCTGTTGTCTTTCCAGCACTCCCCAGCACACTGATCGGGGCATCTACAACTCAAATAGTTAGAATTTCCCAGAGCAACACAAGCACTCAATCCCAAAGATAAATCTCAAGCATTCTAAAGGTATCCTAGCACTTTAAAAGCCAAGTTAGTTATTTCCCAGGGAAGGGTTTGGCTGGTGTTGATTATAGAAATAAATCTGCACTTCATTTTTAGCCCAGTGGCCCATTACAGCTCGCTTCAGAGTCTAAACCCCCAAGAATAACGAGAGTCATTTTATGGGAATGAGAGATTATAAATCACTGACTGTGTCAGTTCAGTGTTTCCTCCAGCACTTTTTTTTTTCTCTGAGAGTTGTGCAGACAGCAGCCCCAGAGACCACCCCTTTGAGAAGCTTCACCTGTTCTTTGTTTGCTTTTGACAGAACCTCAAGTTGGCCCTGGCCTTGTCCCAGGGCCACCTGTTAGTCTCAAATAGAGAGGTGATTGAGAAGACGTTCACTTTTAATGTGTAGTTGCAGAAGATTGGAGTCCTGTTTTCCAAGTAGGTTTCCTTCCAAACTTACTAAAAACAGAAGATTGCTTTCGAATGGGTACCTCAGGCAAACAAGGGATTAAACAAAATCTATGCTGTGTCTGCAGAATTCTGACCAAAAGGAGTGCATCCAAGGGTCTGTTCAACACCCGCAGTAACAAAATGAGCCATTCAGGATCTGGGAAATGCTCAGGAAAGGATGTGGCTCATCTGAGTCTGTGGTCTTCAAGCTGAGTGCACGTGAAAAGAGAAAAATAGCATAGCATATCTATTCCTATTTTTTTCTCCTTTTGATATCAGTTTAAACATACACAGTGTATCAATAGCCCTGTATATACAGGAGTTATTTATACATATGGAGTGTGCTTTAATTTTTTTTTAAGATTTTATTTTTAAGTAGTCTCTACACCCATCCTGGGGCTTGAACTCACAACCCTGAGATCAAGAGTCACATACTCTACAGGCTGAATCAGCCAGATGCCCCTAAATTCTTTTACCCATAGAGTGCATGATCAGAAAAATTTGGAAACAACTGATTAGTGCCGTCATCTTTCTTAGTGAGAACCAGTTAACAGGATTCATTCTTAATACAGTAATGCCTCATTTAGACGTTTGTCTGATTTCTTTTGTCCTAAATATTATTTTACCAGCCAAACAAACTGAGAAGCTTTGAGGCACAGAGGGAAAGAGTGGGGGTGGGGAGGCTGAGAGAGCGGGAAGAGGAGACAGGCAGATGTTGGGGAGGAGATGGAGTCCATGACCTGGAAGTTCCCTTCCAGCCTTGAAGTTTAGCAGCCACAGGGTCTATCCCCATCTGCCAGCCACCACCGGGTGCAGGTGCTGCAGGCTGTGAGGTATTTTGTATTCTTTAAAATGCGATGAGTAGAGTCGTTGCAAACTACTGTTAGCCTCTGAAAAATTGGAGAGGTGGTTGTATACAGCAAGACAAGGATGGCAATAATTAATGAATAATCACTTAATACAAGACAGAAGCTAAAGTGATAAACACATCAATTAGACTGGTTTAAAAACAGTTCACAGGCACATTCATCAACCTGCTTTACCCTCCCTCCCTGCTGCATCGGCCCATGTTTCAGGGTGGGTCAGATGCCAAGGGTGATCTCTTCCTGGATTTACTGAAATATAATCCAAGTAAGCATATTCCATCTCAGTTCATCTCAGAGAGGCATAAGGAGTTGAGATTATTATTACTACTTTTTTGGTTCCTGTCTTCTGCTGGGTGAATTAGCATTCTTCTGTGGTTACCAATAGGAGGCAGATGTTGGATCACTCATTTTCGAGATTTGACTGGTGCTGAAATGAACGTGTATTAATATGGCAGGAATAGGGGATAAGTGTATTATGCCATTGGGACAGTATGACAATTCATTTATCACCATTTATGAACTATGGGTGCATACACTGTCACAAATGAAGATGGATGTATTATCTCTTGAGGTCCCCTGACACACACAGAAGTAATGTGTGTGGGCATATGTGATTTTAATATATATTAACTTGCAAATCACTCTGTGATGTGCGCAAGCCATTGCATGTGACAGGAGGGGTGCTTATTAGTCAATACACGGCTTAGATTGAAAAGACCCAGCAGGAATTAGCTGCTGACTGATCAAGGCAATGCTCATCAACCTGTTACCTTCCTTTTTCTTTGTTAAAATTTTGTCACAGGCTTCTATTCAGATAAGGAGACTAAGATAAAGAAATGGCGTGTTTAAGGTGGGGCAAAGTCTTGTAGCTCAAGAAACCTAATGTGATCCTAGCCCGCTTCCTTATGATTATTATAATCATCCTCAAAGAGTAAGATGATCTTGACTGAGGAGAATAGCAGACAGAGACTGTTTGCACTCAGTATAACGATGCTGTCCCAGATCAGTTTGAAGTCTTAGTCATTTGGCCCAATACCTATTTATAATTTGGAATTCCTACACGGAGATAAGCTTTGTGGAAGCAGAGTTCTCTAACAAGCCTACTTCCGTGGTTTTACCCATCCTGGTCCCTGAGTGATTATGGTGCCATTTACATAGAGGATCCACTTGCTTTCATTTCTCTGTTGTTTCATGGAAAGGTTCTTGAACTGAGAACTTTAAGGAGAAAACAAAAGGACTCACGTGAGCATGACTGATCTAAATTCAGTAATGGGGATCCCTGGGTGGCAGAGCGGTTTAGCGCCTGCCTTTGGCCCAGGGCGCGATCCTGGAGACCCGGGATCGAGTCCCCCGTCGGGCTCCCGGTGCATGGAGCCTGCTTCTCCCTCTGCCTATGTCTCTGCCTCTCTCTCTCTCTCTCTCTCTCTCTGTCTCCCTGTGACTATCATAAAAAAAAAAATAAATAAATAAATAAATAAATAAATTCAGTAATGGGAACAATTGCATTTAGCCTAATGTGGGTCATGTGTTATGATAATAAAACTATTAATAAATAAAAATAATAGCTTTTTAGAATAAAAGTTCTATTGAGCCCTTACTATGTTCTTGGCTCCCTGGTAAACACTTGATCCTTTTATCTCATGTAAACCCCAGTAATGCTGTGAGGAGGGTAAAATCATTATTCCCACTTTATGGATGAAGATTTTAGAGATAACTTGGCCAAGTATCAGAGCAGAGGCAGGTTTCTAACTCAGAGAGTCTCTGACTCCAGAACAGAGATCGTTCTGATGGCCACCTTTGCCTTCCTTACTCAGTGGTCAGCAGTAATTCAGAATTTGTGTGGCTAAGCAAGTAAATAGTCCTAGTGCTGGTTTGATATGGAGGATCTTCTATTACACTACGAGGTCTGGGCTGTTTCGGAGACTTCTTGCTTCAGTGAATTTATTACTCCGTTTTGGTCCCATTTTTGTTTATATGCTTTCCTGACATGTAGTTTCGGGATGCCAGCAGGCTTGTTAGCTGTGGGATGACTGGCCAGTGCTTTGTGTGTCTGAGGGACCTACGTCCAGCTCTTGAGGGCATCTTCTCTCTTTGGGTGCTATGCGGTAGGGACTTCTCAACATCTTTGCCAGGCTGTGACTGTTCCCATCTAGAACATGAACTGAAAATGGACCTTATTATTATGAGCATTCTTTTCCCCAAAATAACCAAAGTGTGGCTCAAGGGCATCTTATTTAATCATACTTACTCAAGATCATGTGGATTTCACTAATGTCATGACTATTTTATATTTCTGCAATTATTAGATATATGTTTATTCTTTTATGTTTATAAAACACAAAGAATTGTACTTATGGAGGATGTTTTCCAAACAAAACCCAGGATATTACCTGGCCTGGTTTAAAAGTGGGACAGAATATCTGAAATTTAGACTATCTAGAAAATCTAAATGATATAGTCATACAATTATAAGAAAAGGGGCACTGGACTTGGGAGTGGATCTGGCTTCTAATCCTGGTTGTATCACTAGTTTACTCTATAATCTTGGTTGAGTCACTTAATGTCCCTGGGATGTATTTTCTTTTCTATAAAATGAGGATAAGATATGTTTATACCACTCCCCCTAGGTTGTGATGTCTCAACTTGAAAGGTGCACTGAGTCATAAATTTATCAGCCATTAGATGTTGGATTCTGTGATGGACTTTGGAGATACAAAGATGAATATGATATGCTTCCATTTCTGGTCTCACAGATGTCTCTGGTTTCTCCTTCCAAGAAACTTACAGCTTTGGACACATGCAACCATAAATTATGGAAAAGCCCTTTGTAAACTTTAAAGCTCTTAATGAAGATGATCTGTGAAGAAAGGGATATGTGGTCAGATACGTTTGGGAAATATTGTACTCTTAGAAATTCATTCTTGGAAATCCACAATAAACATTAGATATTTAAAGCTTTGATAAGTTATGTAGCAAAGAAGCATATTTAACTCCATTTAACCTAGCCTGTTTCAAGATTCAGGAACCATTTTATTGTCTATTATCTACTAACACTCAGAGTAACACCTCATTTGAAAAAGTCCCCTGAGTATTAAGTGATTTCTAGTCCCTGTGGGGGAAACATTCCACATTTCCATTAATGTACTCATCCGCTGGATTGTATCACTTACTTACCTGTCTATGCCCCTGTCTAATCCACAGACTCCTCAAATTGTGTCCATGCCTATTCATTTTTGTATGCCCAGAACTTGGATAGAAGATGTGTCCCTGGCCGTTAGTAGCCACTCAACAAATGCTTATTGAATGAATGTATGAAGTGGTACATTCACAGTATACAAATGTAAATGATTTGCCTGAAATTATAAGATCCCAGAAGGCAATGATTCAATTTCCTTAATCCACTTTGTACAATGTCCAATTTGGCTGATTTCTATGACCTTAATAACAGCTTTTTCATTAGCAGGATAGAGGTTTAAAATTATGTCTTTACTTGAATATAGAATAACCTCAATGAGAAAACAATTATTTTCTATGTTTAAAAACTGTTTATTAAACTCCAATATTTAAAACAAATTTACCAAAGGGGAGAAAAGACATTATGCCTTTAAGAGCCCCAAATGGATGCAGCTAAGAAGTAATGTAGATTTGTCCTGGAAATAGGAGCCTAAGGTTATGGAAGAATTGTAACCCAGTAGATTAAGCACTTATTAGAATGGAAGTCAGGCTAGATGAATGAGTCTTTCAGTGGCAGGATATTTCTGATGGGGGACCATTGATAGAGAAGAGAAGGGCACAGGAGCGCCATGTTGCTTGAGTTTTAGTTTTAGCAAGGGGGTAAAGATAGAGGTGTTGGTACTGCTGGAATGGTTGTGAGGCAAAATGAAATGCTAAGTATAGCAACTTGAGTGATAAGGTTTTCCACACTTAGTGGCCAGCTACCAATAAGTCTCCTCCCTAGGGCTCTTGGTGGGGCCAGCAGGTAGAAATGACAGGGCTGTGGTTTCCCTGTTATGTTCTATCAGTGAGGAAACAGGGTACAATAAACCTAGATTGAGTGAGAGAACAATTGAGCACAGTTGGAGTAGTAGAAGTTAGTGCTTAGAAAGTTCTTTCTTTTCATGCTTAAAAAATAGCTCCTATCCTTACGTGTTCACCCTAAAAACTTTAGAGAATATTGACTAATAAAAAAAGAAAGTAATAGAAATAACTTAAATCCCATTAATCAAAGAGCATATCAGTTTCCATTTGAAAGTATATTTTATTGGTAGATATTTTGCATTCATTTACATATGCACATATAATGCATACTACTATAATAACTTTATCTGCTTAGTATAATATAAACACATTTTGAATCATTTCATACTTGTCTGGGTAGCTTTAATGACAACATAGTCATTTTCTACTCATAGTTTGTATCATTGAATTAACCAGTTCTTATTATTGGATATCCAGGTTATTTTCAAATTTTACCATTATAAACATCAATAGAATGGACTTTCTCTTATCTAAATTTTTGTCCATATTCATACATATTTCTTTTGGATTAATTCCAGGAAGTAGAATTGTTGATTCAAGGACAGTGGCGTTGATATATTTTACCAAGTTAACCTTCAGAAGTGGTGAACCACTTTTTATTATTGCTTCCTAAAAAAATGTCAATACTGTTTCTCATTGAGAACATTTGCCAATTTTATAGACAAAAGTGGTATTTTCTTGTCTTAATCTGCATTCGTTGATTATTGTTGAGGTTGGTTTCAAATGCTTAAAATGATTTTTGAAACATTTATTGGCCATTTATATTTCGCCCAGTTGATTTGGTGTCCTTGGCTTATTTTTCTTTTGGACTCTTCATCTTTTTATTGATGTCTAGGAACTCCTTATATATTATCACTCTTGCATTATAAATAATTCCTTAATTCTTTAAAAGCTCTTTTGTTCTTAAATAATATCTCATAAATACTTATTATGTAATTTCAGTTTATCTTAATAGGAAGAGTGGCCATGTAGTTCTAGCCTTCCATTCTTCAAGTCTTCCTGCTGTTGACAGAAACCTAAAAGTCTGCCATGGTGTGGATGTTGTCTTAGTTGCTTGGTAGCAGCTGAAACTAGCAGCTCAAACTAGCTTAGGATCCTCAGAGATAACTGCCAGTAGTTAGATGCTATGCTTTCCTGAATTTTACCAAATCATTTAACTTTTTCTGAGGATAGTATTTTTAAGATATCAATTTCATCTTTTGTTCATATTTTACATAGGGACAATTTTCAGAGTTCAGACTATCCTTAGGGACTAACCCGTCTTTCAGAATAAAGGCTAGGATAAACATAAACTTTTAAACTTGATGGTTTGGCTGACTCTCTATTCAACACAGAGTGTTGCCAGAAGTAAGATTATTTTGCATAAACAACAGACAGTGCTACTGGTTCTCCCATTGTTGGAGTTTTAAAAAAATATTAGTCTATCAGTTCCAACACTGTAATTCAGGCACCCAGTTTTCCATAGGTGTTTTGTTTTCAGAATTTTGACATTTTGCCAACCTGTTTTATCCAGCTTACCCACTTTTTCTCTCTGGAATTTTAAGGCAAATTTTGGACACCATTTTATTTCACTTATGTACATCTTTAACTGCTAAGAACATTTCCAGACATAACCAGCAAATATTATCATACATAACAGAAATAACAATAATTTTATATATAATTCTCAGTTACATCCAATTTCTTCTAATATTCTCAAAGATGTGGTTTTATATTTGATTTGTTTAACTCAGAATTTAAAAAAGATCTACCTTTTCTATTTGTTATATCTCTTAAGGCTTTTTGTTTTTTTTAGGTTTATTTATTTATTTGATTGAGAGAGAGAGAGCGCGCACACAAAGGGGAAGGGTAGAGAAACTCAAGCAGACTCTGTGCTTAGTGCAGAGCCCCACTTGGGGCTTAATCTCACGACTCTGAGATCACGGCCTAAAATGAAACCAAGAGTAGGTCACTTAACTGCCCCTCTTAAAGCTCTTTTATTCTAAAGTGGCTCTCCTCCCCACTTTCTTTTCATATTATTCATTGGTTAGAGAAACTGGGTCATTTTTCTTTAAGATGTTCCAATTTTTGGAGTGTTTTTAAAGAATCCTTCTTTTTCTATTCCTTGTGGTTAGAACTAGAGGGTTGATTAGGTTCAGGTTCAATATCCTGAAGCAAGACTATTTCATAGGTGATGTGTGTACTTCCTATTACATGACATTGTGAGACACCTCATGTCTGATTGTCCCATCGCTAATGATGTTGTGATTGATTAGTGAGTTCAGGGGTTGTCAACATAATTCTTCCATTGTTAAGTTCTCCACCAACATTTCACCTAATAATTTTGGGATTCGTTGGTATATGTTGTCAAGCCCCATCATTCATTAAGAGTTGCAGAGTGATGATTTTTAACCCTATTTTTTCTGGATTTATTTATTTATTTATTTTTAGAGACAGAACATACTTGAACAGGGTGGGCAGAGGGGCAGAGGGAGAGGGAAAAAAGAATCTTAGGCAGGCTTCATGTCATGACCTTGAGATCATGACCTGAGCCAAAATCAAGAGTCAGAGGCTTAACTGGTTGAGCCACCCAGGTGCCCCTGGAATTATTTTTAAAAACTATTCTCATTGGCTATTTGGTTATATAGAAATACAATTCATGCAGGAAAGGTGAGGGTATATATTTCATGCTTTCGTATTATTTGTCAATTTTCAGTAATGAGTTGGAGTCTTAGCAACCCCTAATATACACAGTGAGATGTGCTTTTTTTCCCCCATTATCATTATGAACTTAGGGAATTTTGTATATTTTGATGTTTCGATCCATTGCTATTATTATTCTTTTTGATGTTTGAATATCCCGTGTTAGGCCAGAGGGAGCCCTTTAAGTTGGCTCTTTATATTCTTTATTCTTTTTTTTTAAGATTTTATTTATTTATTCATGAGAGACGCACAGAGAGAGAGGCAGAGACACAGGCAGAGGGAGAAGCAGGCTCCATGCAGGGAGCCGGGCGTGGGATTCGATCCCCGGACTCCAAAATCACGCCCTGGGCTGAAGGCGGCGCTAAACCGCTGAGCCACCGGGGCTGTCCTCTTTATATCCTTTTGACATGACCCTGTTAGTGTTTGGTGTCCTATATATTTTTAATATAACAGCCTCCCTCCACCTAGCCATCACTCCTTAATGCAAGAATTGAAGTTTCTCTCGCTCACGGAGTCCGGACTCTTTGGAAGACATATTAAGCTTCACTTTCCTTAGAATTTAATTCTTCTCAGACTCAAACATTATGCTGAAAAATAAATTCAGGTTCCAAGCAGTCTCCCAGCCCGTGTGCATTGTTGAGTTAAATTCTGCTTTGTAGAGCCTCATATTTCACATGTTAATGTAAACAATATATGGACCCAGGGTGATTTAGCTCATTTCCATGAACATCTCTAAACCCACACTATTGTTGTATCTTTATAAAAGAGCTTAAACACACACCTATCAAGCTTAAAAATATCTTTGTGCAACTGTTTCTGTCATTTGGTCTATTAGCATTCTCCTCACAGTTCTTTGCTTATATAAATTTAACAAGATGAAAGGTTGATGCTGAGAGAAGTCTTTGGACAGATTCGTTACCTTAGCAACCTTGCCCCAGTCTTCAACAGCCCTGACCCAGCTACAAAGTCCTTCACTGGCTAACGAGACACTCTTAATGACAGCTGGCTAGAACTCAGGCCTGCTGATAAAATGACTTGTAATCTGGACAGTAACCTTTGGAGGAATATTATCTTTATCAGATTTCCAAAAGAATCCAAACACCAAACGCAGTTCCACTAATAACTATATTCATAAGGCCATCATGCTTAAGTGCTTCTGGGAAAGCATTAGTAACAGGAAATTAAGTGTTACAGAATAATTGCTAACCTTGCTGCATAAAATAGAAGCGGGCTGCCCAGTGATTTTGTGTCGGTGGCAGTCATTAGATGCCACTGTCCTGTATAATTGAAAAATTATTTGTATAAAGGAAATATTGTCACTGCCTCATTAGTCCCTACATTTAATTGTATTGGGGAAATCCGAATGCCTTTTGAGGTTCAAATTACACATATAAATTTATTGGCTAGGTGGTTTCAATAGTAAAAAAAAAAAAAAAAAAAAAAAACCCATCAATTTTTACATGAACAAAGACCTTAAATTATCATAAAGTGTTTTTTTAAAGGTTTTATTTATTTCTTCATGAAAGACATAGAGAGAGAGAGAGGGAGAGAGAGAGAAAGGCAGAGACACAGGCAGGGGGAGAAGCAGGCTCCATGCTTCAGGAGCCTGACGTGGGACTCGATCCCAGGTCTCCAGGATCAGGCCCTGGGCTGAAGGCGGTGTTAAACTGCTGAGCCACCCAGGCTGCCCATAAAGTGTTCTTATAGCTGCTATTTTTAGAAAGCTCTGCATGAATAAAATCACAATTGATTAACTTATTTATTTATTCATCATCTATTGAGCACTTAATTTTTTTAAAAAAAGATTTTATTTATTTATTTTAATAGAGAGAGAGAGGAGAGGTAAAGGCAGAGGGAAAGAGAGAATCTCAAGCAGACTCCACGCCAAGTGAGGAGCCTGATGCAGGGCTCAATCTCAAGACCCTGAAATCATGACCTGAGCTGAAATCAGAGTCGGACGCTCAAGCGACTGAGCTGCCCAGGCACCCTGAGCACTTTGGGTTTTAAACCTTTTGGTAACCCATGGATATTTCACTGACATACACTCAGATAATTCTATCACTTGCTTACAGCTGACACCCATGCTGGCTGGTCCCTGTCCATGCTGTGTAACTGATAGGAGTTTGAACATAGAGTCCTTTACACATTCAAACCTTGGTTTAGAGACTGGGCTTCATTTCAAAGACACTTAGATGCTTTTGCCCTGACTCCACAAATCTTATTCTGTAAATGAACCAGAGAGTCACAACTTAAAAAAAAAAAAATCTAGAAATGTAAGGAGACTCTCATAGCTCTAGGGCAAAATAAGGAAACATTCCTATATATCTAGAAAAGAAATTGTAGATATGATAAGCTTGTTTAGCATGTATTAATATGTCCTTAGAAGACTCCAGGTGGTTTAGGTTTTGTCCATAGTTCAAGTTAGATCCCATTATTGGCTGTATGTTTATATCTGCTCCAACATTCGTATATTGAGGGCCTGACTCCCAGTGTAATAGTGTAAGGAGGTGGGCCTTTGGAAGATGATTAGAATTAGATGAGGTTATGAGGAGAGAGCCCCTGTGATGGGATCAGTGCCCTTATAAGTAGAAGAAAAGATGCCAGGGCTTCCTCTTTGCATCATATGAATCTACAGTGAGAAGGTGGCCATCTACAAGCCAGGAAGAGAGCCCTCTTCAAGAACTGAGTCTGCTGGCACCTTTTGTTATAGCAACCTGAGATGACTGAGATCCCTAAAGTTTATATATTTGGGGTTTATTAGTTTGGGTTGGTATCCCCTCTTTGTCAAAGGAATTACACATTAGTGAAGGCTTCACATGTGCTACTGTGCTAGGAATTTGGTTTCTGTAAGTCACAGACCTTATCCCAGCAGAAAGCTTAACCTGACAGAAAATATGGGTACATAAACATAGTGAAGATGAGTGACAATATTAAAATCTAAGATTTTACTAAGGATTGAAACAAGAAAAAATCATGGAAATCCCATCTATATTTTCTGTGAAGCTGTCATAGGGAGAACTGTGTCTTATGCTGAGCAGTATCCATAGAATGAGGACATAAATAATATATTTCTTTATTTTTTATTGGTATCTAGTAAAACTGCCATAATTTAAAAGATATGCTTTTTTTTTAAAAAAAAACCTTGTGAACCCCATAATTTACTCATATTTCTCATTTCTTTTGGGTTCCAGGAAGCCCAGAGATAAGAATTCTAAGCTCAATTTTAGGAAAGCAGTTAGGAACCTCAGTCTAAGTTTTTATTTGCACCAACTGCAAGACTCATGTGTCATGCCTGGAGTTGCCCTTGGTTTCAGTTGGGGCTGCTATCACAGAATATTGTACTGGGTGGCTTAAACAACAGACATTTATTTCTCAGAGTTCTGGAGGCTGAAAGTCCAAGTTTGAGGTTCCAGCAAGGTTGAGTTCTTGGTGAAGATTCTGTCCATCATTGATCGATGGCTGCTTTCTCACTGTATCCTCAAATGGCAGAGAGACCAAGAGCACGTGCTAGTTGTGTTCTCCTCTTATGAGGACAGTAATCCCATTATGGAGCTTCATCCTCAGGACTTCATCTATAACTAATTACCACTCTCAAGCTCCACCTTCCAATACTATCCCACTGGGGGTTAGGTTTTCAATCTATTCATCTGGTGTGTGTGAGGGCAACCAACAACTAATTTGTAACGCCTTTCCCCATCCAGAAAGAGGCTCAGAAATTTAGGGACCTAGATGAGATTTTAAAAATTATTGTCACTGCTGTTGCCTCTCTAGGTACTTTCTTCCCTGGGTCTCAAGAAATTCCCTTGATCTCTTACCAGGCTGCAGTCACCTTCTCTTCTTCCCTTCTACCAATCCATGTGTGTCTGCCCAGGAGAGTTCAAACATTCTGTAGCACTCTTTCAAACTCCCTCTCCTCAGAGCCCCTCAGTAGTTTTCCAATCAATAGTTGCCTCCAGTGCACCTCATGCTGCACATCTGGCTGAACATCTCAAAATAATTTGGCTTTTAAACCCTTGGTGCTCATTATAGCAACCAGAGATGACTGAGGTGATCTGCACCTTGGTGCAGATCTCAGATCTGTTTGCACAAGGATTCCCACAGGTAGCCGGTGTGAACCCTAGGTCTCTATGGAGGTGGGCAAGACATAACACTTTCATTTTCCTGTATTTCAACTTATTTTAGTTCTGCTAAAATCCCCATTTTGCCTGAGTTGTAGAAACTCAATATTAGTCAATACATTATTATCGTCCTCTAGGTTCTGGGGTGGGAGGCCTCACACAACCCCAGAGTACTTGAGGAGTGTTTGATCTCTTATTTTAGCTGTGCATAGAGAAGATTGTACTGTCACGTGTAGTGTCCTATGGGGACATGGCCATACACCTTTGCCGCTGAGATGTACTTTGTTCCTGTCCATTTAGCTCTTCTTTCAGGATGGTTGCTTTGTTACCTAGGACCTTGTTTTGGCCAAAATAATCATTTTTCTGCTTCTGGGCCATGTTAGCTATGAGAATCCCTGGAGGCTGTTCATGGCCCTGTCTGCTTATAATTGCTCTGCTGCCTTTTGCTCACTTTAGAAAGATTGGCAAGAAAGGAGGCTGCTGGTAACATCTCCCAAGGTCTAATAAGTTGGTTCAGCAAGCTTTTCTTCCTTCGGAAAATTTTTTTTTTTTCCCCTAACCCAACCCCTACCTCTTCTCTTCAACTCTAGCCTGTTTACTTGTTTTTCATTTTCCAACAAAACAGTGCCGGCATACATCATTTATTTGTTGATCGATTTTCAGTAGTTTTCCCCTTATCTCAGGCCAGAAAAAGTTATTTTCCTTTAAAAAGTTTGCTAATGTGGCTAAGTGGTCCATTAAATGAATTCATAAATAACATGATCATGATTTGAGCAGTTATGCCCATTCCAAATGGGATCCTAATTCTAAAACTCTTTATAAGATTTAGAAATATTAATATGAGTTTTTTTTGCAAGAATTAAAAAAATAAAAATGGTTTGCATCTATGCTTCTGGAATTTTATTATAATTTTGTTTACTGGAACTGCTTAATCTTATTTGTTTTATTAGATCATTTTTTACTGCTCTATGAGATTCCAATAAACTCTTTAATAAACATCAAAACTTGAGAGCTCATCAGTTCCTGTTATTTCTCCACAAAACTTATTAACCCCATCCTGCCATTACTTTTGTACCAAGCAGATCAAGTAGACATTAGTTTATTATTTCTTTTTTTCTTTATATAGGTAATATACATTATTTGAAGAAACCAATTGTAATGCAATTCAACACAGTACCACTGATCAAATTACTCCTTCCAAAGACAGCAGCTGGGAATATTTACTATGGAAATATCTGTCTTTAGAATGATTTCTAAAATCAAATTGCTGTAAACATAACCAAGAATTATGAAGACTGTGTCTGTCAGGAACACCTCTTGAGGTAGGAAAAGACAGTTTTCCAAATAAGAGAATCTTAGGCCTTTCTTCACGCTAAACTATACTTTAATTGTGTGGGTGCAATATTTTGTGGTCATAAACAATGCTTACCAAATGCATTACTGGTTAAGTTAGGCATAATCTTGCAACCCTCAAACATTTATAAATTCAGCTTGGGAATCTGCTCTCAGGCACTCCAGTTTATTACAATAGTTTCCTTCGAGTTAGAAAAAGAATGTGGGACGTCAGAACAAATATAAAGGAAAAAGGGACATCTTTGATTACTTTCTCTCCTCTATTCCTTCTATCAAATGATCACCATGTCCTACAACTTTACCTTTTGACTATAGTTTCTCTCTCTCCAGTGCTGTATTTGAGCCCACTATCATCTCTTGCCTAGGTGACGGCAATCTAGCTTCCAAGCTAGTCATCCCTGTCCAGGTTTGTCTCTCACAACACCTGAATGTATCTTGTTCTAAAATGATGAATCTAGAATTCAACTCTGTCCATGTCATCCCTTCCTTAGAACCCTTAAAGGCTCTCCAATATCTTTGATGTCAAATCTGAGTCCCATAGCATATACTACAAAACCTTGAAGATAGTGTCCCTGGTGATCATTCTTGGGTCATGTCTGTGGTCCAGACTTTATGCTCTTGCAATAGCTCACCACCCATGCTGAACTGTTTCTCATTTCCAGCCTTGTCTTAACACATAAAATGTGTTCACTTCACATATGTTGTATGACTGGAACCCCCAAACAGAGGAGAGCTAACAATCTATGACCCTAAGCCCAAGCAGAGTCATGGTGTAGTGGGCAGAGCATTGGGCTCTGTGGCTTGGTTATACCCAGTATTTGTACCTCTTGCAGCCATATATCCCATCTCTCCTTCTTATAGCTATATGATTTTTTCACCTTGGGCAAGTATCCTAGCTTTTCATTGGTTAAAATAGGCATGAAATTTAGCTTGTATCTGTCACATAGTAAAAGCTTGGGGAATGATAGTTTTCTTACTTTTAAAAAATTCCATCAAATTCTAGACTTTAAGAGAGCAGCCAACTCTGCTTATAAGTCCTCAAATCAGTTACAGCTGGTTCCTTTTCTGGTCCTGCCCCACATACCTGTATTAATAACAGAACACAGAAACATAAATCTTGAAACTCATTCTGTGGAGGATGAAATATTACATTTTTATTGCCTAGGAGTAACATGTTGGTGGAACTTTCCTACCAGATTTCTCCTAGAAATGACGCAATGGGGAAAGGGACACTGGGCATGTACTTTTTGATGGATGGGAGTTAAAAGGAAAAAACCAGAAGGTTCAGAGTGTGGAGGGCCTCTGCAGGAGGCTGGCAAACACGACTGAGAAAGTACTAAAAGTGTGTGTGGTGGCACTCATACCTGACCTACTTTACAAATTTGCCTAGGGCCAGCTTTTTTTCAGAGAGATTCAGAAAGGATGACTAACTTTGTGTCAGTGGTTCAAAATTGGAAAATCGGGAGTGCCTGGCCAACATCCCTAACCTAGAGCCAGGTCTCCTGATGAGAAAGTGAAGAGGAAGAGAAGCAGATGGGAGAATCAAGAGCAGATGCAAGTTATTTAAAAGTAATACAATAATTCAGTAGGAATGGAGTGGAAATTCAACAACTTATTGAGTATGACATTTGGATAAATTAAACTGAACAGACATCTAGGAAATACCAGATAGGCAAAGCAAAATGAAGGCAAAAGCTGGCAAGCAAGGAAAGGAAAAGGAGTAAATGAAAACAAAAGTTTCAGGCCAAGGGGAAGCTGCTCACATTTGCTATACATTATATACAGATTTTCATTTTTTAAATAAAAAATCTAATTATACATATTTACATGTCACCAGGCATTTAATGCTGTGTAGAAAATTGTCTGTTTCACTGATTTTCCTCCTTTTTACTCCTTCATGGCACACATACACACATGTACACGAATACACACAATCACGCCCACATGCACAGATACCCACACACATACACACAACTTCATCACTTTTTCTCTTAATGTTTTTGGAAGATGAAACTTTCAGATTTACTTTAGTTTGCCGCAAAGCCACTAAAAACTTTATAAAATATACATGTTCCCATTCGATAGAAATTCATCTCTTATTTTAATTGTTTATTTTTGATCTGTATGTCGATGCTCTGGGGGTTATGGGATAGTTGGGGTAGAATTATAGATAGATTAGAGACAGACACTTGAAAGATAAATCAACCAGGATGAGCTCCAAGGAAAGAGGGAGAGTAAATAGCTTGATCTGAAACATGAAAATGCCTGTTAAATAGAGATAGGAACAGCTATTCGTCAAAATTTTTAATATTGATTGTTTGTTGATCTTTCTGCCTGGGAGTCCTACTGTGGCTATTCTTACTGATTTATCAAATAGATAACTTGCTTTGGAGATCTGTAAGGAGCGTGGGCTTGCTTCATCTAAATCAACATTAACAAAGCAATTCCGAATTTCACTTACTGGTGAGGTAGTTTCAAGATAAAGAGTTAATTTGTCAAGTTTGGCTTCTATAGGGAGATGCTCTCTCTCATGCCTTCAAAGTAAATTTGACTCAATCTATTGGACATTGAACTAAGATTCTAATTAAAGGAACCTGTTTTCTTGGCATTTCTATGTTCTGCAAGTCACATTTTTATATAGGTACCTATATAGATGTAAATGTTCCATTTTTCATCTTCAAAGATATTATTATATCCTGGAGACCAGAAAGACAATCAGGACTTTGTCTAGTCTTTTTCCTTTTCTCCTCCTTCACCCCTGTCTGCCACTTCCACTCAGCATGGCTGTGGCCCTTTCTATTTCCTCACGGTTGGGTTACGGTTCAGTGTAGAAACCTAAAAATAAAGACTAAGATGACAATAAGAGCTCCCAGGGAAATAAAACAAAAGGTAGAAAACATGAAAAGGACTTGAAAATAAAAGGATACAAAAGCACAGTGCATGAAGGATGAGGGAGTTGAAAAGATTATGGAATTAAGGAAAATGTGGTAATGTAGTCTTAAAAAAATGCGATGTTTAAAATAAAAGGTCACAGGGAGTGAGAGGTACAGGCTTCTAGACAGGGAAAGAATAAATCTCAGGGATGAAAGTATCGCACAGGGAATGTAGTAAATGGTGTTATAATGGAGTTGTATGGTATATGGTATCTGTGCTTGTGGTGAGGATAGCATAATCATAGAGACTTGTTGAACCACTATGTGGTATACCAGAGACTAATGTAACATTGGAAAAAAAGTCAGAATGAGGGTAAACAAACGCCATAGGGAAGTGGATTAAAGAGTTAAAAAGAAAAAGAAAGTAAAGCAAGATTTTTTTTCAGAAAATTTTGTTACCTAAGAGAATTTTCAGGCAAATCCTATTACATTTCACTATGATTATATAACAGTTTATTACTAAACACAAGATACTCTGAAAATAAACAACAGAAGAGACAAGATTCGCTTCCTCTCTCTCTTCATAAACTGTGCATTTGGAACTGGCCACAAGCTCAACATTGGTGGATTCCGTAATAATGGATTCCAACCATTTCGAGTAGTAAGGCTGCTGTCCGCCCCATAGAAGAGAGCTGTCTGTCCTGAACAAAGGAAAGGGTCACCCACGAAAGTGTTTTTACAATAGCCGTGTGGCCTCTGAAAAGTAGACAGATTTTAGCAGCAGTTATTTGACTTCGGGCAGGTTTTTAATATATAAGTTAGAGATAATGACATTTTCTCTACTTACCTTGAATGAGCTATGCTGTGCATACAACAGAATATGATTAACTGTAAAGAGCCAGACAAAATCGGATGGTGTTTGGTTCTGAGATGTTAATATCAGAACTACTTGAAATGCTAACATTTATCTGTCATTGGATTTCCACCCTTCCCAACACCCCTCCTCGCCACCCCCATGCCCCATGCCAAATTAGAACATGTATGTGGTTCAAAAATACAATATATACAAAGGGGTAATTAGTGAAACACTCATCGGCTAGTTTCCCCTTTATGATTGGTTTGTTCATTCATTCGACATGTATGTATTGACTGTGAGGAATCCATATCACGCCACGATTGGAAGTAATATTAATTGTTTATATTGGGCAATGTCAATCAGCTGTTACCCAGAAACTCTTTGGGTACTGTCATAATTTGAACGTTAAAATAAAAAAAAAAAAAGCGAAACACGCAAAGTAAGAAAGTGTTTGCCTAGCCTTGTTGAAGAATGCAAGAATCTACTGCATTCCTGCGATCTGAGGGGAACATTTGACCCCGTAATCTGTCATGCTGAGGCTGGCAGTTAGGACCACCTATAAATTTCCACTGTATTTGGATGGACTTGCCTTTTATTTTGAAGCGATGGGGTGAGAAACATGGAGAAGCTTTTCCCTGGGACATGAACTGTGTTAAGCATAGGGACAGATGCCTAGAGTTATAGTGGATGCCTGTGGTCCTGAGTGTCAGATCCTGTGTGACAAAGGTGCTGTCATACTTGTTAACACTTCCATTGTGTGGTTGTGATAAACAGAGGCTTCTCAAGCAGTCAAGAGTGACCCCCGTTGCTCATGCTAAAGATTTCATACTATAGTACATGCCTCTGAACATACAGCCCTTTCTTTATACTGTCTGCAGGATCCATTCCTTGGGGGTTCAGTTGTTGTATCAAAGGGCACAGGCATTTTAATTTTTGATAGAGATTGCCAAATTCCTCTCCTCAGTGACTGTGGCAATTTACAATAGTATCAGAAATATAAGAAAATAGCAGTTCCCTCACATCCTTGTCAACAGAGTGTTTTTATTACCTATCTTTGCCAATCTGTTAGGTAAAGAAATATATCTATTGTATTTTGAATTTACATTTCTCTTATTATGGACAAGATAAGCAGCTTTTCATATATTTACATTGCTATCCATGTTTTTGGTCTAGTCAACTACTTCATGTCCTTTGTCCACTTTTCTTATGGGTTATTCATCTCTTTCTTATTGATTTGTTGATGCTTTTCACATATTAGGAAAATCATATTTTGTTCTGAGTTGCAAAATTTTTCCCAGGTTGTTTTCTACTTTTTTTTTTTTCCCTATTCCATATAAAGATTTCAAATATTCTTATGTAGCCAAACTCATTAATCATTTGTGACCCCTGGGATTTTAAAAATCATACTTAAAAAGGCCTTCCCTACTTGATGATAATAGAAACTAAGAAATAAAATACCTCCCATCTTCTCTTCTATTTCTTTTATGGTTTTATTTTTCACCTGTATTATGTATGTATGTATGTATTTATGTAAAAAGAGGGAGAGAGAGAACACAAACAGTGGGGAGGGGTGGAGGGAGGAGGAGGAGAGAGAATCTCAAGCATGGAGAATCTTTGTGCTCACAACCATGACCCTGTGATCATGACCTGAGCCAAAATCAAGAGTCATACACTTAACCAACTGAACCACACAAGCGCCTCTATTTTCCCCCTTTAAATCTTTGATCTCTGGGACTTTTTTTTTTGTAGAATTTATGAGATAAATATCCTTTTTTTTTTAATTACTCCCCCCCCAATATTCTATTTTTTTCTCACTAAATTTAGAACTAGTTATATTAGTTCCAAAATAAATCTCCTTGGTGGGTTTTTGGGTTTGTGTAAATTTTTAAATTAACTTGATGAGAATTAACATCTTTATGATAATTAAGACTTTCAAGAATGTAGAATGCCTTTCTATTAGCTTAAATTGTTTTTGTGGAACTTATTTTTTAAGTACTTTAAAACTGTTTTGTATAGCTCCTGTACATTTCTTGTTAAGTTTATCCATAGGTATTTTACATTTTTGTGTTACTTTTGTAAATAGCAGAATTTCCTCCCATTATTTCTTCTAATTGTTATGTGTGTAGATAAAGGTTGTTGATTTCTATATATTAATTTTTGGGAGCATTACTTTATTACATTTTCTACTTACAAACACTATTCTCTCAATTATTCTCAGTTGATTTTCGTGGGTTTCCAAGTAATTATCTTACTTGCAAATCATGATAATTTTACTTTCTCTTTTATAATTTTTCTCTTCTTTCAGTTACCTAATTTCATTGTTGGAGGAGGTCACTGAGAGGACATGGCTGCCAGTTGACTTTTGAGCTGGACCTGGACAGTCAGAGGCTCCTTACCCCCTCCCCTGGAGGCATGAGAAGCTGCTCCAAAGACACAGCCTTGAGACAGTAATGTGTTGAGACCATCGAGATGGTATACATGATTGAACCCAGGTAAGCCCTTCATAGATACTTTTAAGATTTAGTGGGCAGATATAGAGATCTGCCTATCTTGTGGCCCTCCGGGAAAGCCTTGGATGTAAGTTTACCTTGTTATTAAACCTGCCACCTACCAGTCTAGATGGGTCTGCCTCTTTCTTTGGCCTCTCCTGGACCTTGGGGCCAGTTTCAATTTTTACCCAGGGAACTCTTGAGGTTTTGAGCCAACATTCATTGACTAGCCAGGTGCTTGCTCCAGGAGAGTATGAAATAGAAGTGGCACAAGTGAACTTGTTGCAGACTTGAATGGGAATCTTCTAATATCTCTCCATTAATTGTGATATTAGCTTTTGGGTTGAAGTATGTATTTATATATTTAACATATTAATGAAGCATCTATCCACGTTCTATATATTTTGCTTTTAAAATTAGGAAGAGATATTATGTTTTATCAAATAACTTTTTAGTATCCATAGAGATGATAATATGCTTCTTCTTTAATCCTTTTAGCTAAACTGAATTTTAAAAATAGATTCCTAATATTTAATCCCTGAAGTCCTTGCAATTCCAGAGTAAACTCCATTTGACTGTGGTATTTTATTCTTTCACTATGCTTCTGAGTTCTGTTTCCCAATGAGTCATAGCATTCGCGCTTCAATATTTATAGGAAGGGTAGGTCTTTTGTTTGAAATAAAAAAATATTTTATAAATTTTATGCCAGCTTTTTCAACCTTTTTTTTTTTTTTAATGTTCTGGAAGAATTGTCCTACTCTGCCTCTTCTAGTGCTCCTTGGTTGGCCTGGGCACCACTGGATTTTCAGTGATGTGGTCTGGTATTTGGGGGATTATATGTGTTAAGTTACTGATTTGCCTAGAGTCAATCAGTGAGCCAAGTATTTTCACATACAACATTTTAAATCTAAAAATCCAATGTCATTTCTTTGTACAGGCTTGCTCACTCCATCCCCACCAGCCAAAGTAGATCACATTGTGAGAAACCACTCCCTTTGGGATCCTGTTCAAATGACCTTCTTCATGAAGACTACCTGGCCCCTCTAACTCGGAGACAAGCTCTTTCCTTGAGAATAACTTTTTTTTTTTTAAAGATTTAATTTGTTTATTCATGAGAGACACAGAAAGAGAGGCAGAGACACAGGCAGAGGGAGGAGAAGCAGGCTCCATGCAGGGAGCCCGATGAGAGACTTGATCCTGGGACTCCAGGATCATGTCCTGAGCCAAAGGCATATGCTCAACCGCTGAGCCACCCAGGCGTCCCCCTTGAGAATAACTTTATGTTCTTCTTTATAACTGTCTCCTGACCCTTCCTGTTTCCCCGACTTATATTATTCAGCAGATTCAGTAGACATCTGTGGGCATTAGACAAAATGTTTTCATGGTATTATATCATTTAATCCCTAACACAGTCCCATGATTTAAATACCATACAAATAAAAGAATGTTAACCTGGAGAGTCATTAATTCTTTTTTAGGTTACAGAGCCGATAGGCTGCAAAGTAGGAATTCAGCTCAAGTTTGTGTGATTTGAAACTACATACTCCTTCCAACAAATCATGTTGATAAAGCAGCAGATCACCTTTACAATTATTTTATATGCTTCCCTTTCCTCTGTGAAATTCCAGTTGCCTTCAGGGTCTTGCCCGCGTCTTAATTCTCTTTGGAATCTCCTATATCTTCTTGCACATGGGAGGAATGGAACTAAAGCTGATCGAATGGTAGAATAGAGTGCATATCTTGGATTTGGTTTCAAATAAAATCTCAAAATGAATTATGGAATTTTACTCATGCATTTAATCTCTACTTATAGTTCATCAATCCATACAGTTATAAGTTCTGGTGAAAGACTCTTTAGAAGGATTTCTGGAGCTATGGAACATGGGGTTTGCTTTCATGGTTATTGATCTATGTAGCATTCTGGGGGATGTTCTCTGGAGCCAGGTCACTGGGCAGAATTTTCAGTGTTAATTGGCTGTCGTTTATCTCAATGCTGGAAACCTTCAGAGTGCTGCTGACCCATCACCTCTTGGGTGTCTGATTGCTTTCTGCACAGGCCAGAGTTCATCATAGTTTTGTCTAGAAGTGACAGCTTCTTCTTTCAATTCTCATAGAACTCTATCTACACCTCTCTTTTGTCACCTCCCACTTTCCACCTGGTATTACAGTAATTTATGTACATGTCCTATTTCCTTTGTAAGTTCTGGGCCATGTTGGATTCATTAACCCACTGTGCTTACATGGTGCCTGGCACATATTGGGCGCTCAACACATCTTTAAAAAGTGACTAAAGTAGGTTCTAAATTCAGCAAATATTGCTCCGCCTCTCTTGCTAGCACCATTTCAGCATTTTTTTTTGCTGTTGCCCACTATTCATGTGGGTGGTATAAGCTGAAATTGCGGAAAAAGGGTGTAATTTCCCTTGTTAATATAATTACTACCATATATTATCACAGCACTAAAGTCATAACATTCTCATTTTCAGTGGCCTATACACATCACCAAAATTATCTCTGGAGGAGAAATTTATCATGTTTGTTTTCAGTCACAGAGTGAAATGCTGCCAAGTTTGGTGAATATATATGCTCAGCCTCTTTTGAGTGACAAGTGTGTAAATGAGGCCATCTTGTGAAAAATATGTAAACCTCTTATTTGCATCTGGACCATTTGTTAACTGTTTGGATTACCAATTCAAGGCAGGGGGTGAGTAGTGAACATGTTTTTCTCTGTGGGTCTTTCATAGTTTGGAAAAATAATGAATGAGGAACTGTAGAACCTGGAGAAGAACAGGGGAGGGAATATTTGACTCCTGCGTTTCGAGGGCAGCAGGCCCATCTGGGGAGGCTAATGGACTTGTCAGCTGAACTCAGGGTGGGCAAGGACAGGGTTTTGAATTGTGAGTGTGTGATCAAGCTGTATAGTCCTCAACGAAGCTTAGTATGAATTTATTTTTGCTTTTGGAGAAAGAGACTCATTCTAGGAATCTTGTCTCAGCCCAGAACTTAAAGGCGACTTTACTTGATGTAAGACTGAGCTGCTGCTCCTTGCCATGCTTGTGGGGTGGATAGAAGTGGGACATCTGTCCTGCATGTGGGGCTGATGCTGGAAGGTCAGCTACGGGAGTGAAGGCATGGTATTAGAGGATTACCTCAGCCTCTAACCAGGGCTAGTGAAAACATGAGGGACTGGGACATGTCCCAGTGGTAATCAAGGCCTCATGTCAGGGGCTCTAGATTGTGGAAAGGTGGCAACTGAGGGCAGAGTCAAGCTCAGAGTCCAGGTCCTGAGTATGGCTAGGAATTTTTATTAATAAGCCAAGGGGGGTGGGACACCTGGATGGTTCAGTTGGTTAAGCAGCTGATGATCTCAGCTCAGGTCTTGATCTTAGGGTCCTGAGTTCAAGCCCCATGTTGGGCTCCATGTTGGGTGTGGAGCCTACATAAATTCAAATTCAAATCCCAAAGTTGTATCCCGTGTCACTTGGGCACTAGAACTTTTAACTTACTAAGAAATATCCTTTTCCTTGCTGTTTTAACTCCAAAGATCCTTGGCCTTGGCCCTTTCTAGAAATTTTTTCATTTGCGTTGGATTTCAACCCTGCTGCATATTAGAGTCACTAGGAAAGTGGTAAAAAAATAGATGTCCAGGCTCCACCCCTGGACATTTATGTGTATATCTATATATATACACACACACAGTACATATATATGCATACGTATACACACATACATATAGTGTATATAAATTACACACACATATACATGTATGTATGTACGTATTTATCCCCAGGAGATTTGAATGTATAGGCTGAGAACCATTGACAACTAGATGGTGTGAAAGGCAGGGAGTGGAGGTTTGAGTGACCCTAGGCCAAGAGGAGCATCACAGAACAAAGATGCATCCAGAGGAAATTTTTAGTTTATAGCTACTACTTATGGCATCCTTACTTTGTGCCAAACACTTCCTTCATAAACTTATCTGATTTTCACATGATCTCATATATTTTATTAACTCTATTTCACATGATCTTGTGTTTTTTAAACTATTTTTCAATGAAGACACTAAGGTCCAAGTTTCCACTGGACCAAGTTTGAACTGAACCTTGTACCCAGGTTAGTATGGGACCATTGTTTCTTAGGTCAGTGTTATAGGGCTATTGTAAGATTTCAGCCTGAATTGTGGGTGTTATAGTATTGAAATTAAGAATTTGGGCTCTGGAGTTGAATTTAAATAAATTAAAATCCTGGCTCTGCAGTTTAGATCTAGGTGATTGCAACAGGTTAGTTAACTTCTCTGATCCTTAGTTATCACCTGTACAATGGGAATAGGATGGGTATAGTCTAACTGAGATAATGCTTGTAAAGCTCTTAGAATACTGGCTGATCCAGGCTAAGCACCCAAGTAGCACTGCCTATTACCGTTAGAACTGGCTCAGGATAGAAAACGCAGGTGTTGAGCTCAGAAACCCAATTATGAGGAACTGGAAAAGGCATTTGCTGATGCTAATACAATCTGGTATGGATTTTCTGTACCAGTCTCCTTGTTTAAGACATGGGAAAAAATGAGGAAAATTATAAATATAGTGAATTAGTGATGCTCTTAGGTGCCTCCTTTCTTCATTTCTGGAAATCCTTCTTTTTTTTTTTAAAGATTTTATTTATTTATTCATAGAGATGCAGAGAGAGAGAGAGAGAGAGAGAGAGAGAGAGAGGCAGAGACACAGGCAGAGGGAGAAGCAGACTCCATGCAGAGAGCCTGACGTGGGACTTGATCCAGGGTCTCCAGATCACGCCCTGGGCTGCAGGCGGCGCTAAACCGCTGTGCCACCGGGGCTGCCCTGGAAATCCTTCTTCATTGCATCTCCATCCTCTGTGCCTAACGCTTGGGTCCAATCTCAGGTGGTAATGGATTAAGAAGGTACCCATCCCAGGGGTTTTGACTTTTGCTAAGAGACTCAATTAACCTTCAACTCTCAAAGAAAACAATCTTCAATAATGCAATTCAAGGCCCTGTTAGGGGTATTGGGGATATAATGTTGGGCAGGTCTGTTTCTCTGGTCACCGAAGAGGTATTACTGCCCTGCCTGCTTGAGAGATTGTCACCAGATACTTATCCACATGGCAGGGACCACCTCCAGTTTACCTTAGTATTCCTCAGAGTGTTGTGTACAGCCTGGGGACACGGTAAGTTCTCAAAAGTCTTTTGCTGAACAGGACTTAAACAATGTAATTAGTTGTCATCTTAATATTGTTTCTACCTAGGTATTTATGAATGCTTAATAAACTTTTCTTGCAAAATTTTGAAAAATATTACTAAAACAACTGATTAAATTATATACATTGAAAAGCTTGAATTTTTTTTAACCTAGATTCATTTGTTCATTCAGCAAATGCATATTACCATAAGCAAGTGCTTACTGGGGGAAGCACTTTGGGTGGAGGACATTCTTTCCATAGTCGCTGGGCTCATTTCCTTCGCGGTCTTCATGAAGTTGACCCATCTCTCCTTCAGGCACCTTCTTAGCCAAGTGAATGTCTGATCCTTTAGATCTAGCTTTTTGGGAGCCTCATTCTTCAGCTCTCAACTTTTTCTTACTCATACTGTAAGTGCTTTTTAAATGGGTGTTTACATTCTGTGTATTACGAAACGGTAGTCAATTAAAAAACAGAATAATCCATCACCTCTCATTAACAGTCAACACTGATGGAGATTTCACCAAACAAATTATGAAGTACATCTCTTACTTTTATTACTTGGGACCTAGTTTTATCATGACTCTATTGATGAATTTGAAGCTCTGATATTAATATTAACATGTCCTCAGTTACTTAGTTGGCTTCCAAGGGATATTGTTTGTAGAGAGTCCTTGCCAATTTTAGTGTGTATTAAGGCTAGTAGCACGTTTAGAGTTAAGGAAAAATAATTTAGTCAAGGAATCTTGCATAAAGGCAGACCTGAGAACAGTACTTTTGCATTTCTTACTATTGCCACCTGTGGAGTTTTCACTATTGGGTCACATCTACTTAGTTTATTCTTTCCACTTTGCATCTAGAATGATTTTGACAGATTTTAAGAAGGCAGTGACTCTGGGGATCAGCTATGTGAGCTTTGAAATATGAAAGGGAGAAGGAATGATTTCATGGTAAGGGAATGGAATGACAGTACTGGGACCAACTCAGTTGGGGAGAAGTCAGAAAGGTGGAGGAGAGGACAATGTAGGGGAAAGTGCCAAGCATGAAATTAGATGCCACTTCTGGGGTCTGACCCATCCTTGTATGAACCCCTGTTCTTTTCTGCAGTATGCTTTGTTTTACCCACAGTGACTCTAACTTTGAGTGTATATGACTTGACAAAATTTATGATCACCTATTTTTACATATCCTTGTGTAGGTACATTTTGAGGGAAACTTCCACTCAAAGATTTATTGAGTGCCTACAATGTCATGAGCACAGCATATATAAAGATGAGTAAAACCCAGTTGATGGGTTGGGCAAAAGCTGAGGAGGGTTTAACTTAGTCAGTGAGATTAGAAAGGGATGAAGAGTACAGTTTTACCAGTATTGAAGTGGGTGGGCTATCCAGCCAGAGGTGACAGTTTGGGTAAAGACTTGGAGGAGTGACTTGACATGATTTATTGGGGGAGTGGCCATGTAGACAGATGTGGTGGGATCTTGGGAAGGAGAGTGGAAGGTAAGGTTAGGGGGATAAATTGAGGCTAGAGTTTGAAGGTAAGAATGATGGATTGTAGATTGTGGAGGTGAATGAACACAAAGTTGGGTAATATCGTCCAAAGGACATGACTACAGGAGAGTTAAAGGGAGACTAATGGTGTTCAAGTTTGTGACCCTTCCTCTTCCTTTCAGTAGAGGGAAGAAGAAGGGAAGCTCCAGCCTGAGATTGTATACAACTAAAACATTTAAATTATATTCTGACCACGAGCCCGGGCATCCCAGTGTTTTCTGGAGAAGGGTAGAGGGAGGATACTCTGAGAGCAAGCCTCTGAAGCACAAGGCGTCCACAGTTCCCAGCTGTGCTGCCCTCCCAGAAGCAGTGTGTACAGCTTTAGCTGCAACCTCTCTATCTGGGACTTCAATGGCATGGACCAGAGGGAAGGAGAAGCAGCTGGTGCCTAGGATGACTTAGGGCTGCAGACATGCTCAGATTGTTAGCCAGTCTAGGTCACATGAACTGGGCCATCTAAAAGGTGTTTACAGGTAAAGTGGACCCAGCAAATGAGCTCATACTTCATTCCAGGTGCACCAGCCCTGGGTCTAAGGTGGTGATGTTTGAATCCAGACAGCCTCATGAATGAGAAGCTAGCATTCCTAATATTGTCCTTCTTTTTGTCTGGAATGATTCAGAAGTGGGTTAGGATGAGCCTTTCGTTTTGGCAGAAAGTCAGTAGTCATCTCCTTTCCCCCTTTTAAAATGCCTGTAGAATAGGAACACTGTTATGGAAATTAGCAGCTGCTGTACACGAATGTTTAGAAAATTAATATTACTCACATTATGCAGTACGGAAGCAGAATTTTAATGAAGCACAGAAACTACAGGCACATTGACCCCTTCCCCTTATCAGAGAAATCTCAGAATACACAACTTTCTTTGAGAAAACTAATTTCCACTAGGCTTCTATAGGCCTATTAGTGACAAAAATAGCACATTCACAACCCAAAGGAGCAAATATTTCAGAACATATTGTACTAAAATATGACAGTGTCAGCTAAACCATTATCTATACTTATTTCTTATTATTAATTCTTAACAATTAGCTGTTCTTTGTTGCATGGTAATGGGATTTGCCATACTATAAAAAATGCTTTGAAGTTGTTAAGTGTCAGACCTCATTCGTGCCAATTCTGTTAGAGATGATTGTTATTTGCTCTACAGCCTGCTGGGCCTGGGGCTGTGGCCTGCACTGGGCAGGAATATGTATGTATGTGTGGTGTAAGGAGTGAGGGGATGGTGGGGGAAGGGGAGATGCCATACAGATGCCATACAGAAAGGCCTCTGTTTTCAAAGCTCAACCTGGAACCATCTACCAAAGTCGATGTAAATGCCCTCACCACGTTCTGGGGTTTGGGAATGTTACCTTAGGGGTATGGGGCCCCTGGGGAAAGGTGCAGAGGGAAATTTGGGTGAAGAAGGTGGAGAGTAGTCAGGGGTGGGAGAAGGTGAGATAAAAAGGATCAAGCTTTCAGGTGGAATGATGGCATGATGAAAATGAGCACACAGAACCTCGTCAGGGGGCAGTGAGGGAAATGCTCTGTAGGTCAGAGATCTTTTGGTTTTTAAGTGAAGAGGAAGCACAGAAGGAGGAGAAAAGGCAACCTCCCAAGTATAGAGTGTTTGCTATGTGATTTATAACCTCAAGCCATGTAAGAAGGTATTTTGTGGCATCAGAGTGTGCCATGATTGCTCCTGCCAAGGAAGAGCGTGGTCAACAGTGCAAGGAGATGCAGAAGTGATGTGACAAAGAGAAGAGCAGGAAAAATGGACCAGTGCTAGAAATGACATGGAGAAAGGGGCATGTTTACTTTTTTTTTTTTTTAAAGATTTTATTTATTTATTTATTCATGAGAGACAGAGAGAAGAGGCAGAGACACAGGCAGAGGGAGAAGCAGGCTCCATGCAGGGAGCCTGAGGTGGGACTCGATCTGGGTCTCCAAGATCATGCCTTGGGCTGAAGGCTATGCTAAACCACTGAGCCACCTGGGCTGCCCCATGTTTACTTTTTTGGGGGAAGTTTGCTTTATACAGTATGTTATATATTCATTATTTAAATGCATCATTATCCATGCTAGAGAGAAAACACACATGCTTGTATGTGTCTGTGTGTACGTGCGTGCACGAGTGTGTAGAGGTTTGCTGCTATGTGTGGGCATGGGTAGAGAGCTGTAGATCCTTAACCTTACCAACAGCACCAGTATTTACTGAATACTCATTGGGGACGAGCACCAGGCATTGATCCTGAATCTGGTGCTGGTCCCAAAGGCCAGTGATATTTGTCATCTACAGAAAAAGACTTTATTTTATGGTCTGCAGGGGTATGCGGGAGCCACCTTGTATTAGCTCACAAGATCTTGCAACCTGATGTCAGGTTGGTAGCTTAAAATCAGCCATGGTTGGAGTCTTTATACCCCAGAAATTGGCAAATGTCGCATACTAGGCTTCCCCCTTCTCTGCACCCATAGCCACAGAGCTGATTGGTGAACATTTAGCATCATATCACTGGATCCCTGCCATTCAGGTGAAGGGGAAATAGTGAAGGGAAACATCTTCCTTCAGAGAAGAGCAGAGCTGCTTGCCTCCTTATTTGTTCTTCGACATGAGTCTATTGGCCAAGGGCAGCATATGTGTCATAGCGGAAAAAAATGTGAGCATTGGCATTGAACAAACCCAGACTGGAATCCCTACTCAGCCACGTGTTTGTGGTGCTGCCTCAGTTGAGCTGTTCTTCCTCTTTGAAGCTCAGTCTCCTCATCCATAAAATGGGGGTATAGCATCCACCTTGCAAGGGTGTTGTCAGAGTCACAAACAGTATCTATATAATGACCAGATGTTAAATGTCTGCAGTTCCTTTGACATGCGTTAAAAAGATGGCTTGATAGGTGGATGGAAGGGTAGAGGTATGAAAAATCAAGTATAGCAAATTCGGGTAGTGAGTACACAGGTGTTCACTATAAAATCTTCCAATTTTTCCGTAATTTTCACGATAAAACGTAGAAACAAGAGAAACCTAGTAAGCTGCGGTACTGCCAGTAATGGCAACAGTAACAATAACAGTAGCAGAGATGATTCATCTTCTGTCATCTTCTCCCTTCTTGACCCTGCTCCAGGAGCCCTGCTGGTTCTGGAACGTTCCAGGTCTGGTCCCCTCTGCACCTGTTTCCTCCTGCCTCGGCTAACGTTTTTCCTCCCTGGTTGTGCCCCGCTTCTCTCAGATCTTTGTTTATATTTGCCCTTTTATCTGGCCATTCTCTGCCCTCCCGTTCTCACCGCATGCCTCGGCTGCTGGCATTCCCTGTCATGGTCCTTCTCTTTATGTTCCTCCCGTACCCATCATAATCTGCCTTATAGGACATTAAAAAAATTTTTTTTGGTCATTGTTTTTCCCTCACAAGAATGTAAACTCCATGAAGACAGAGGTTTTTGTTTATTTCATCATTGCCGAATGCCCAGTGCTAAGAATAATGCCTGGAACATAGTAGGTGCTCAATAATTATTCACTGAAGAAGGAAATACTACTACTACTACTACTACTACTACTAATTCATTAGACTTACAATTAAGCCTCAAATAAAGGAACCATTTTGGTTTTGGTTTCAGAGAAGCAGATCCTGATACAAGGATTCAGATACAAGGTTACCTGGGAGGTGATCCCAGGAGACACTGGTGTGGAGTGGAGAATTAGGATAGGCAAAGGAGGGCAGCTAATGAAGCCGCATAGGGTAAGTAACCCAGAGTTATCCTATAGGGTGAGGGAGTGGGATATTTATATGCCAGTCCCCCCAGTAGCTGAGAGCTGTTGCCAGGGGTACAAATTTCCTGACGCTCTTGTCTGTGGGCTTGCACAGAAGAGGCTCAGGAAGCCAAAGAAATGTCTCAGGCAAAAGACGCAGATGCTAGCCATTAGAAATCAGGCTGACATGTAGGAACTGGTATGGTTCAGAAAGATAGGGATGGGGCACCCACAGATTCTGCTCTGTTACCCACGCAATGGAGGCTCCAGATCAACACTGAGAACTGTGAGGTTAGCATTAACATCACCGATCCTACACAAATTATAAAAAATCAGTGAGGGTTTTGTCTTTAAAATACTGCAGTTTAATTTTACTACCTAGATCCTAGATAATTTACCAGTTTTTTAAAAAACCTGTTTAGTTTATGGAAGATAAATTATTTCTTCACATATTATACTAAATTTAAGATGGTCTACTCTTTTAGTAATGACCTAACTAAAATTAATCTCACTCATAAAGCAAGAACCTCCAGAACAAAATTGTATTCACAGATCTGAAAGCAAATATGCTGACATTAAAAAATTTCCAAAATACCAAAGAGTCCCGTGCTGGATTCTATCTCATTAAGAACAAACAAACAAACAAACAAACAAAACCCCACGTGGCCTCCTGTTTCACTGGTTGTTGTTTATGACTAAAGCTAATAAGCTGGGCAAGAGGGAGACATACAGTTCCTCACGGTGAAAATAAACAAACCAAAACACCATTCCCAGAAGCAAGATGTGGTTTGGAACTTAATAAAGTCAAAAAGCTTAAAGGAAACTTAAAGACTTATGGCCTCATCCATCATTTCGCCCAGACCACACTTAATTTTTATGTATAGAAGATAAAACACTGCTCAATTTGGTGACATTCATCTAAATAGTCAGTGTCCAAAGAAGAGTGGGGCGACAGGCTGAGTGGATAGGTAGCTTTTTAATTGGTTGGCGCTGCTTTAGGAGAAGCGGTAGGGCAAAGTGGTTAAGATCTCCCTTTGGTAGGTGGACAGATTTGCATTCAGTCTTCTCCCCCTCCTCCACCCACTCTGCTGCTTATTAGAAATAATGTGAGGGATCCCTGGGTGGCGCAGCGGTTTGGCGCCTGCTTTTGGCCCAGGGCGCGATCCTGGAGACCTGGGATCGAATCCCACGTTGGGCTCCCGGTGCATGGAGCCTGCTTCTCCCTCTGCCTGTGTCTCTGCCTCTCTCTCTCTCTCTCTCTCTCTCTCTCTCTCTGTGACTATCATAAATAAATAAAAAATAAAAAAAAAAGAAATAATGTGACCTTGGTGAGTTATTACTCTGCTGGTTTTCAGTTTTCTTCAGCTGCAGAATGGGAATTATGATACCTCACCTCTCCCTCCCGCCCTTTTTGCTTTATCTGGCATTGGTGGAAGGGTTAAAAGAGATAATATATGTGAAGCACCCAGTTTAGGGCTCAGAAGGAGATAGCACTGAGGAGATTATTCATTATGTCATTCATGCATCTGTTTAGCAAATGTTTATTGAGCATCTGCTATAGGCCAGGTACTTGGGGTGCATCTGTGAGCAAAACAAAGATCCAATGTGGTGTTTGCATTCTAGGGTAGAGGAGGGGTGTGGACAATGAGGAACTGATAGAGCAGGAAAGTAAGTTACACAGCAGATCAGAACACAGTGAGCACTGTGAGGAAAAAAACGGATAGCAAGGAAAACAAGATTAGAGGTGCCAGGGAGATGACGCTGTGCAATTTCATATACAGTGGTCATGATAGGCCTTATTAACAAAGTGGTGCTGGAACCGAGATTTGAACGAGGTCAGGGAGGACGCCTGCGTCTCTTGGGAAGAGTGCTCTAGGCAGAGGGAATGGACAGTGCAAAGGTCCTGAGGATTCTGCGTGATTGAGGCACAGAGGGGAAGTCAGACTAGAGCAGAGCGAGGGAAGATGGGAGCGGGGCGGGAAGAGGGTGTGAAGACCCAGGGGTAATGGTTGGGGTGGGGATGGTTGATCCTATAGGGCCTCTACACTGCTGTGAGGACTTTAGGTTTTATGTTGAGTAGAAGGGGAGTCACTATAAGGTTTCGCCATCAAGCTTGATGAGACTCGATCTGAATTATCTGAAAAGATCACTTTGGCAGCTCTGCCCTCATAGACCTTCTGGAGAAGAGGTGGCAGCGGGAGACCTGTCAGGAGGTGGCTGCAGTCCCTTAGGTGAGCGGTGCGGGGAGGGGGAGGTGCTTGGCAGGGGGCTTGGAGGGGCCGGGTGGCGCAGCAGCTGGGCTCTCGGGGGCACCTGAAACGAGGCCAAGCAGAGTTCCCGATGGGTCAGCTGTGGGCCGTTGACAGTACAGCAAGGAGAACTTAAACTGTCCATATGTTTGGCAGCTTGTACTTTTTTAGTGACCATGCCAGACACCATTATGTGGGGGTAGCCAACTAGTTAAGCATTCCTTCTTTAATGGAAATTTAGTTTTTTTAAGAAATATTTTTGTTGGTGGTTGATACTATCTATAAGCCACGCTGTAATGAACAGTCTTTTGTATAAATATTTTTATAGATTGGGATTCTGGAAGTGAGATTTTGATTAGAAAGGGATGGGTATTTAAAGTCTTGATGGGTTTGGCCAACTGACACCCCCAGTGCTGATCCCAATGCAACCCCCCCACCTGGAAGGTGTGGCAGTGTGTCTGTCTCCCAGCTGCAGTGGATATTATGGCTTTATGAGTTTTTGACTCTACCTAATTTCTGTCATACGGTAAATTGTAATAGGATTATTTTAAAAATTGCTACTGACGAAGTTGCCTGGTGCATCTGGGTCTTGTTACCAGATATTAAACATTAGCAAACTTTGGAGACAGTTCTGAAATGAAGCATTTAGGTATCATTTCTTTTGGAGAGAAGGCTGATGACATTCTAATGACAAAGCTGTGAAGTGTTACAACATTACTTAAAGGTCACCAGATGTGGGATTAAATTGTCACTAATCTATTTTTTATGCCAACGTGAAATTGATAATTCAAGGGAAGCAGGAATCTTTATCAGTTAATGTCACAGTGTTCAATAATTATTGTATTTATTATTTCCCCCTCCAAAATTAAAATCCTGATTGGCGAGGAACCACTTTATGAGTCTGGGGAGCTCTTCTGACATTTAATATAATCTTCCAGTAAGTCAGATGGGTAGTTGTTTTGATGAAAGCCGTGGACAAAGTGCTATTAAACCAAATGCAAGGAAGACATTATTTTGTAAATAACTATGGTGATTAAAGCTTTGTTTCACATCATTAAAAATGTGTTACTTGATCCAGCGTTGCTTCTCTCCCTAATGCCGCTGCTGTTCAGTGGGAGATGCTTCAGTCTGAGGAAGCAGAGGGAAAGAAAAGACGCCCTTTTGGAGGAAGACCTCAGTAGAACCAGCAGTCTGCTAAACACACGAGCGGGGGCTGAGCTCCTCTGCCTGCGGGTCACGTAGGGGTGCGACTGTGCCCTTTGCTACCACCGTGCTTCCAGAACCTTCTGGAGGAATCTGCTGCATGGGCTGAGGATTTATTTATGTAGATGCTGTTTCAGCAGCGCCTCTGTCTTTGGCCTCTGTCTTATTGATCCAGTGAGAAGATGAAAAACTCAGCATCTCATTTGGGCATCCTTCGACTTGTGCCAAGCGTCCCGTCGCCTGCAGTGTGAGCTTTATTGCTCGTACAGTTCGAGGTGGCCGCCTGCCCAGGCAGGCTGCTGCCCCCTGCCCAGCACGCCGGCTCCTGGCTCATTTTGACTTTCCTCAGCCTCTGCAGCCCCTGGGGGTGAAGGTGCAGCTCACCTAATCTCCACCCTCCCGGAGAGCAAAACAAAACCTCCCTGGGTTTGGGTTCTTGCTCTTGCCACTCCAGTATTTAACTAGAGGACCTATCCCCCCCGCCAAAAAAAAAAAAAAAAAAAAAAAAAAAAAAAAAAAAAAAAAAACCACAAAACCCCAAAAAACCCTTGCTTTTTGTTTGTGTTTTTTGTTTTGTTTTGTGCAGGTCAGTCCCATCAGGAGGGAATCATCAAAAGCCTGATACTCCCTGAGTTGACATTCCTCTCTCTGGAAGGGGACAGATCTACTCCGCCTCACCCTGGCGTACTCAGGGCAGGTGGTGCAGCAGCCTGTTTGGGGGGCAGTCTAGACTGATCACTGGAGCGTGTGCCCGACAGATCTGATTGTGAAGGCAGGGGCATAGCCAGTTGGGGCCAAGTGGCTGCATTATTATGGAAGTCACCGCTCTCCAATTGATTTGAATCATTGCTTTAGTGACTGCTGTGGATGAGCATCTCATATATCACATATTGGCTTGAGTGAAAACAAATTGGTTTACATAACTCTAAAGTCCAACTTCTTGTATAAATGGCTCCAGAAGGACACACAGGATGTTCGGGAACATTTCTCCCCCAGCTCCAAGTCTGCTTTCTGCGGGCAAGGTCTTCCTGCATGAAGGCAAAGTGGCTGCTTGGTGATTCCCAGCTGATGGCCATTGCAGGCAGAAAAGGAATCTCTTTTTCTGAAATTCCAGCTAGTAGTCTGGGTCTGCTGCATTTCATCATCTGGGCTTCAACTGCATGCCTGCAGATGGTGTGCTCACAGGACCTAAGAAAACATGGTGCCATTCTGATGGGCCGGACGGGAAATCCATAACCGTTCTCTGAAACCACTAAAGTGAAGGGTCAGTCCCACCAGAAGCACATGGTCTGTGAGAAGGGGAGAGGTGGTTTCCAAAAGAAAATGGGGATGGGGTTTCCAGAGACAGGGGGATGGATGTTGAGTGAGAAAAAAAGATGACAGATGTCCATCCCAGTGTGTTGTCAGGCCCTGGGTCTCTCAGAGCACCAGTAACCCAAGAAACACTGTAATGATACCTTCAAATTTAAAGAAGATAGCAGAAAAGCAGTTCACATAGCACATTTTTATTTAGAAGGTTGTATTTATTTATTCATGAAAGACACACAGAGAGAGGCAGAGACACAGGCAGAGGGAGAAGCAGGCCCCCTGCGGAGAGCCTGATGCACGACTCGATTCCAGGACCCAAGGATCCCTGGATCATGACCTGAACCAAAGGCAGAAACTCAACCAGTGAGCCACCTGGGTGCCCCACACATAGCACATTTTATAGTTGAGAGAACTGAGTTAATTAGCATCAGGATAAAATGAAATAAGGTTTGGTACACGGTAAATGCATGGTAAACAGTTGAGATTTTAGTGGTTTATTATTCTCTAGCTACCTTTTCATATATGCATATTTGATCGTGTGCATTATACTTACGACAAAATTCTGAAAATTTTCGATACATGGTCTTACTCCATAAACAAATTTTATAGCTGCAGTTTGGTGTCCAAGAGTAGATAAGCTCACTAAAATGGGAAGTGCAAGGGACGGATTGGGTGCCTTCTGGCTCCAAGGAAAGAGAGCTCTTGAAGTTGAAGGCAGAGACTAGAATTGAATGAGGGGTCACACTCAAGGAGAAATATATATATATTTTTCTCTACAGAAAGGTATCTGTTGTGCAAGTAACGGTCCTGGGGGACAGAAAAGAAAATCCCACAGGAATGTAGATCTGAAGATCTTTTGAGGGAGCAGGAGGAAGCAGGCTTTGTAAATTAATAAATGGGGAGCTGAGCCCTGGGACTTGTTTTTTCTTTCAGTTCCCTGGTTAGCCTTTTACTTAATGGCAGCAGATACTTCTGGCCGGACTTGAGTTTTACAATTAATTCTGAAGACCCATAACTCCGTGAAGCTTAGAGTAGGAACTCTGGGCAAGTGAGATAAATCTGGAACTGCTGTTTGGGTTTTAAGAAATGGGCCTTTTTGCAGTTATTGTTGGCAAGGTAGATTCTTAAAATCTTTCTTGCTTCAAAATCTTCCCTTCCAGTGTGTATCCACGCAGGTGAAGGAGCAACAGTGTGGAGGGGCCCAGGGCTGGGGAGTTTGGGCAAGAGGATGGTTGGGGGAATCCTTTTCCTATTTCATTCGTTTATTCATGTCATCTTGATTAAGAAACTAGCATAGCCAGGAGCCAGGTGACACAAGTGAGGCTTGTAGGGCACACAAGTCAAGGAGGTGTTTGTTCCCTCTTGGGTTGGTCGAAGTGTGGAGTTGGTGCCCAAGAGTGACTGCCACCTTAGGTTTCATGCCCCAGGACCTTCCCTTGACTCATCTATGTTTTGGCTCAGTCTGTGTCAGAGATCCAAAATGTCAGAGATCCAAAATGTCAGAGATCCAAAGATAAATGAGATGAATCTCTGATTCCAATAAGCTCCTGCCTGGGAAGTCCATGAAAGGGGACGTAAAGCTTTGAGAAGTGTTAAGACTATGTTCACAGGGAAAGGGTGCAAAAAAAAAAAAAAAAAAAAAGGAGAACCTTGAAGCTCAGGGACCTTTAAAGCCTCTGGATTGGAGCTGGAGTCCAGAGCGGGAAGCACAGGCCTGGGGGCTGCTTTCTGATACTTGCGTTGGACTTGTCCTGGCCAGTTGTTTTTAAAGTAAAAAAATTAGATGTCATACTCCTATTTTTGGTGATATTAATATTGTCTAACAGGACAAACCAGATCCCAAGAATGGTAATAAGTAGCATCTAACAACAATGCTGCAAAATAGAGCTGATACTTGCTGAATGTATAATAAATGCATTATTCCATTTGGTCCCCACAGCAACCCTTTGAGGGAGGTATTATTCTTATTCTTATTTTATAGAAGAACGAATTGGAGTTCAGAGCCGTCAAATCATTTGTCCAAGGTCAGATAGTGCAAGGCTCGTCCCCCACGCTGCCTCAAAGGGTGACTCCAGGCCAGGGGTGGTGGGAGGCATTATGAATGACTTCTCGGAATTCCTAACCCTGAATGAACTTCAAAACATTGCTTATTTTAAAAACTAGAAGAAAGGCAAACCAGATTTCTCCAAAAAGTCTCTCAGCTTTCTGAGGAAGACTGAGAAGAGCAACACAGCCATCTGTGCTCTGAAACCCAGGTCTCCTTCCCACAGCCCACCCACCCATTCCCTCCCTGCCCTCCCCTTGCCCCCCCCCCCCCCCCAGAGAGGGAAAGCAGAAGAGGGGGATAGCTGTCCCTTGCACACTGCCCTCAGGGACTAGGAGAACAGTTACTGCCACACTGGGTCAGCCAGGCAGGCCCTGGATTTCTGCTCTTCTATGTTAATTAGAAAGCAGGATCTTAAGAGCCAATTTTGACTAAGAACTCTGAGTCCAATTTTCTCCTGGCCCTGATTGTGAACGGCCTGATCAATATTAAATCTAATTTACAATGATGGCCCCTGTGAAGCTGGCAAATGCTATGTCAACATACCGTAATGACTTCGGCTTCCTGAGCACACTTGTTAGTGGGGCCGCATCTGCCGCTACCACTCTCTTAACCGCTCCCACCTCGAATGCCACATCTGTGCTAATGTCCCCCAAGTTCTCCTGCCTTCTTTCCATCAACAGAGGCCCCAGGCCTGTCAATCCTTGTTGCCTTGTTTCTATGTGATGAACTCCAGAAAAGAAGGGGAACACAATTAATTTTCCTCCCACAACTGATGAACCAAAGAAAGAAATAATTGCCACTCAGTTTTAATAATGACACATTTTATGAAATTTCCATAAAGACAATTCAGAAAGGAACGTGGGGATTATATCTCCATGGGGGGCCAAACTGGTTTGCATTGTTCATAATGTTTATGCTATTATAATTCTATGTCGTCTGCATTTGCATCCCTGTTGTCTCCAGGGCAAGTTCTTGCAACTCATTTGTGAGGCGCTGAATAAAAGAGCTATGACAGAAGCAAGGCTCCCATTCGGGAGGTTTCTAGACTTTCCTCTTCTCAGAGGGGACTGGGGTGACTCTGCTGGAGAGAGGCAATGAGGTTCCAGGGTTGTTTCTGAAAGCCAGGAGGCGGGTATCACTCATGTTACCTTCCCGCCTGAAAAACGTCCAGGGCTTCTGTTGTTTGTGAGAAAAGGTAAAAACTCCTCAGCTCTGACCTCTCAGGATCTTTTAAATAATGCACCCAGGCAGCAGGACTCCCCAAGTCTGTAATATGCTACACTTCCTCCCACCACACGGATTTGACATCTGCTCTTCCTCTGCCTGGTTAGATTGTTCCTACACCACCTTCCCAAGGACAGGCTTCTCCCCCTCTGAATATCAGCCCTTCCTGTATCTTTTCATCATGGCTCCTCCTCCAGGTCAAATTTGCCCTTTTTTGGTTCTCCTTGCCACCACTCCTTTGTCTCACTTGTAATTTGATATTTGTTGGTGTGATTCTGTGATTAATGTCTTCCTCTTCATGAAAATATGAGGTCCTTGAGAGTAGGGGCTGCGTCTGTCTTAGCTCAGCAGTGTACCCTTTGGGAAGAGTACCACCAGGACGTTGGGCACGATGCCATAGTAAGGCATTATCTCATCTCTGCTGAAGGAGGGGATTACTGTCTCTGTATTAACTGAGTGTTGGTTTGGCTGTTGTAACAAAGAAGGTAGTTGTTAGGTTTTCCTTTAATGACCGGTGGAGAAAATTAAAGACAGCAGAGCCAGGCAGTAGTTCGAGAGTGCTTCAATGGGGAGCCCTCCCGAGCGAGGTTCCATGACTCAGAGAGGAGGCCCGAGTCAGGGAAGTCACGCCCAGGAGGGGAAGGGTGTGTGCTTTTTATGCCTGTGCAAGTTAAGAAAAAAAAAAAAAGGGGGTGGTTAGGGACATGTGGTTTTATGTGAGAAGGCGAGGCAGGGTGCATGTTCTTGTTTTTGGCTGATTCTGGTGTTCTTCTTTTAGGTGGGTCTCGGTAGGTCGCGAGTTGTTTGTGACTTGAGTTTTAGGAACTTATCTGAGGTGACATCTGGGGAAAGGGTGACCCCACCTATTAGCCTTAGGTCATCCATTTTGGAGAGGCCCTACCTCTGTCTGCCCAACAGTAATAGTGAACTTACAACAGTAGTTTACTTTGTCTGAGCTTGAGGTCATATGGCTGCTCCACAGTGTCAGGGATTTGTACCCCTTCTATCCCTTTCATACATTCAATGCAGATTCATTAGGCATCTGCTATATTCCAGGCACTGTTCCAGATACTGAGGAACCAGTAATGAACATAACAGAGGACATCCCTGTCCTCAGAGTTGATATTCTAGTGGGGTGGATAAGTACCTGAACATAATGAAAAATAACATGTATAACAGGCTATGTAAGGCTATAGGGGAAAGTAAAGGAAGGGGCAGGGGAGGAAGAGTCTGGAGGTGTGGATTCTGTTGAAATCCTAGGTAAGACAGCCTAAGAAAATCTCACTAGAAAGGTGGTATTTGAGTAAAGACCTGCAGAGAGTGAGGGAGCAAGCTATGAGGATAGTTGGGGAGAATGTTTAGCAAATACAAAAGCCCTGTGGCAAGAGAGTGTCTGGTTTGTTGGGAACAGCAAAGAAGGCAGAGTGATCAGTGGGAGAGCAGAGGGAGCTGAGGCCAGAGAGGTTATGCAAGACTGGATCACATAGGGCCTTGTAGGTCATTGTAGAGACTTTGTCTTATTGCTCTGTTCTGCTCGCTCATGACTTGTAACTTGTGGTCCAAGATGGTGGCATGAGTTCCTGGCATTCTAGCCAAGGGCAAGAGGAGAAGGAGAATGGGTGGGCATGACCCTTCCCTTGAAAGCACAAGCTGGAAGTTGAACCCGTGATCATTTTCCCTCACATTCCATTAAACAAAATTAGTCACGTGGTGACACCTTGCTGTGAGGAGGTCTGGAAACTGAGTCTCTCTCTAGGCATCCAAGGATCCAGATGAAGCTCAGGGATTCTAGTTCATAAAAGTAGGGGTGAGGGATCTCGGAAGAGAGTAACCACTTCTGCTACAAATTCATTCTTTGAAAAAATAAAATGTGAAATTAGGAATTTGATTATCTCTTTAATAATGAAACCAGCTTTCCATGAAAGGAAAACATAGTGCAAATATTTTAGCTGTAAGAGTACTTTATTTTTGGGAAATGTGCTGAGAATCCTTTCTTGTCCTGTTGTGGAAGCTCTATTTATGACCTGGTACACTAAACAAAAGCCTTGTCGGGCTACCAGTTAACTAAGGAGAAATGCTCAGGTAGGATTGCGTTGAGCTATTTTTCTCCTTTATCATGAGTGATAATTTTCTTTTTTATATTTCTTTCTGCACGATGTAAAAATATATGAATTCCATTATTAAGCTGTTTTCTTAAGACTCTGTCTTTACCCAGCTGAAGACTGGTACAGACACCAAGTTTTAGAAAGCATGTCTGACTTTGATAATGAGGAAATTCATAAAACAAGGCTAATGTAGCAAATAGTTGTAGTTCATAAATTGAACTTATTGTTGCTCACCTCAGAAATAAATACATCAATGGTGAATTTATTAGATTTTAATTCTTTGGCAATCCAGAGAAGAGCTCCTTTGTTCCTTAAAACTATACAAATTATAGTTTCATTTCTGGTGCTTAAGATAGAAACTCTCCCCTTGGTTTTTCTTCCACAGTGGTTAAAGAAATGCTTTGGACATCTCCAAACCAAAACAAAACTTGGAGTCATGCTATATTCTTTGATAGTTAATGTTGAATGAATGAATAAACTCTGAGAGGCTGCCTTGTTTCCTAATCGTTAGAATCTCAGGGTTGGAAAGAAGCTTAGAGATTAAGCTATACCATTTATCCTAGCTTGAACACTTTCAGTGATGGGGGCATGTCATCTTATGCAGTTCTGGTTCATTGTCACAGACCGTAAGTGATTAGAATAATTTTATTTCCGTAAGCCACATTATGATTTTCTCCAGTAGATCCAAGTTTTCCTCAGTGTGACCAATACAGAGTAAGTTTTAGCACTCTCTCCCATAACAATTTTTGCCCTGAGAAAGGGAAGGGAGACCCAGAGTTGGTGCTTCCAAAGTATCTTTTGTGCCCTTTCAGTGACCAGAGAGCTTCAGGACAGAGAACTTCCTACTTTGGACAACAGATCTACAACATTAGCTCATCTCTGGAAATAAAGCAAGGCAGGTAAGTGGCTTAGAATTTTGTCACCAACATGCTCTCTGTCTTTGGGCAAGTCACCTAATAATATTAGTTAATAATTGCTACCGATAATAGGATACTTCATATGATAGAAACTGTGTTCAGGTATTTATTTGCACTTTCTTATTTAATACTCATAGAATAGTAATGATAGTTACTACTATTATCCTCTTTTTAAGATAAAGTTGAAGTTCAGAGAAATGATGAAATAACCTCCCCAAGGTCCCTATGACATTACATTATACTTTTATCTTTTACAATGAGCTCCTTCCCTCAGTCTAGATGGGAAACAATGAATAACCAAGGCTGCCCAAAGCAAATGACCATTGTGGGTCCTGAAAATCCAACAGACATCCAAGGGTGAAGCAAAGGATGGGACAATGGTCATCAGCAAGAAATAGGAGAAAGCCTAAGTCAAGTTCCGTGAGGGCTGCTGTAGCAATGATATAGATAATAGGGAGTGCCCCAAGAGACCTGTATCTTGGGATGCCATGAGGATCTAGTAATAGGCAAAAGACAGGTAAGACTTATGTTGTTAAGAGGACATAAGTGCTGAAGAGATTATAATATCCTCTGCCATATCAATTCAAAATAAAAATAGGGCAGCCCGGGTGGCTCAGCAGTTTGGTGCCACCTTCGGCCTATGGCATTATCCTGGAGATCTGGGATTGAGTCCCCGGTCGGGCTCCCTGCATGGAGCCTGCTTCTCCCTCTGCCTGTGTGTCTGCCTCTCTCTCTGTCTCTCATGAATAAATAAATAAAATTTAAAAAAGAGAGAGAAACATTAAAAATAAATGTAAAAAAGTTCAATGAAGTTCTTTTTTCTTCCTGTGCCTGAAAACACCTAACACCTGCTGAATTCTCAGTAGAGGTGAGATAACATTTATTGACTTACAGGAACCTTGGAACAAGCAGGTAATGGTGGGACAATGTTACTAAAGGAAATAATACTAATAAGAGTTCAGTTGCCATTGTTGGATATAATCAGGGTGGCTTGTATTTGCTGAGATTTTAGAGAATAGAGGGAATTGGATTAGCCACAGAGTCCAAAAGTGAGACTTCATTTACAGAATTGGTTGAGTGTCTTCATCATAGAAGCTTAAAGGGCTTAAAAATCCTGGGAGACAATCAGACCTTTGAGTGATAATTCCAGATGGCTCTGAAGTTAACCAGAGGAAGGAACTGATTTCAGTGATTTAAGATGTCATAGATTATAAGACACCCATTGATTTGATAGCATTTTAGAAAAAAAAAGAATTATGACTATCAATGTACTTGGCATATATGATGGAGAATTTGCTCTTGGGCGTGAAGATTAATGGTCCCAGCTCATCTGAACAAAATCTGAACCAAATTTAGTCTTGATATGTCAAGTTCAGAGGTCTTCCAGAACAGAAGTGGGTTTATCTCCTCAGTTCCACTCAGACAACTGGATGGTGTAATCACTGCAGGCCCGTTGTTTTAGGTTGCTTCTGGTGACAAAACATCAGACCTAATGCTTGGAGGGCATCTGGGTTTTTGACCCAGTGTAGTAAGTCTGAAGCTGTTCAAAATACTTGTAGGTGGAAATCATGAGCATGGATTCTCCATTTCTGAAGCTTCTAGAGGGAAAAGGGAGAGAAAGTGACATGAGAACAGGAGACTGAAGAGGTAAAGGAAAGCTTTACCAATAGGGCATGGCAGTTACCACCACTTCTATTTTATCTCAAATCAGAGATAAACATTCCAATCAAATGGAAAGTATATCAGTGGAAAGACCACTTGGACACTATCCTGTTGCTAAGGTTACTTCAGAGATAGAAAAGTTTCAAGCAGATTATTGGTGTGGGCCCCCCAGGACCTCAAATTACAAACAGAAGACTTGACCATTAAGATAATAGTGTAGTACACTTTAATTTCACATGGTTCAGTTTTCTTAAAATCAATAATATAAATTTCAATTATCATAAAATTAGTGTCTGAGTGGGGAGGAAACACATCTCTGCAAGAAAACTTGGTGCAGTAATTGTTAACATAAAGGAGTTTCAAGCTCTTTTGTGTAGCTAAAAGTTGCCTTCCCTTCAGTGACATAAATGCTATGCCGATTTCCTTCTTCTTTAATGAGAGAAATTTAAACCCTAATTAAAATAGGGAAACTAAACTTGGGCTTGTATCGTGGTTGAGATGCTGGGCGTGTATGATGAGTGTCACGGAGGTGGGCAGGCTGCTCTCTCGCTGTAGAGGAGTCAGAGACTTGCTTGGTGAGATTGAGTGTGCGAGTCTATTTTTAGTGTTTTGATGAACATTCTCATTAAAAAGTATCTGCAGCAAAGTTCGGATACTGAGGCAAGACATGAATTTATGGAGAGGGTACATTGAGGTCCTGGCGTTATAATCCTCACAAAAAAAACAAGCAAAGCTTTCAGTAACAAACTCATAACCTTCTGGAACCCTGAACTTTTTAATTAAGAGAGAAATAAAGGAGCAAAAGGTTGTGAGAGAAAAAGAGAAGGAAAAGAAGAGGGAATATGTGCATGAATTGAAAACAGTGCAGACAAAGCACAGTTATTAGGTTTTCCTACTTTTAAGTTAGGAGCAAAAACCATAAAACCACAAAATCTCTCTCTTGTTCTTGAAAGTGCAATCAGATGTCTGTTTTTGCTGATTAACATCACAAGCATCTTACATTTCACAAGGTCTCTAAAAGTCTTCCTTAATTCAAGGTAAGATGTGAAAGACACACAAGCTATTCTCGGTAGGGATTCAAAGAACCTGTGCACCCATTCAAAACACAATGAGCTTTGGCAGAACACTGTGCTACAATATCAATTATCCTCACTCAATAGCATTTCTGCCCCCTTTTTGTGTGTCTTTTTGGAATAAGAATGTATGTTGCCCTTATTAAACCTACGGAATTACTTTTTTCCTGCTCCTTAGGAAATCTAGCAAATGCAGACAGTTTCAGCGACTTAACAAAAAAAAAAAAAAAAATCTAATTTCCACTTGAGCAGCTCTGAGGTTAGGTCAGCAGAAAAAAAAAAAACTGCAGTAGCTTGTGTTGATGAATATTTTATAAGCTCTACCATCTAATAAAAGATGTATTTAAAAATGGGCAGGATGCTGGTTAGGAAAATGTCCTATTATTTAATTATCATGTAGATAAAAGATGAGTTTTGAGTGTGATGAAAGAATGCACCAGCCCACAGACAAGCTCGATTTGGGGTCTTTAGACTCTTTTCCTTACGTTCGCCATAGATCTTCCATCATGGCCTCCAACTGCTGACTTGTATAATCAATGAGGCAACGGGGTGATTACAGAGCTTGACCCATGTGGAGATTATTTAGTGGTCTCAATGGACAAGAGAAATCTCTAAAAAGCTTCTAATTAGCACACCCAGTCAATGAAATTGCAAACCTCATTATTTGAGTCAGGGCCAAAAAGTACAGGCCAATATAACCCCCAAATGACATCTTGGCAGTATTTGGAGCTTCTTACCCACAGAGTTCAGAATTACACTCACCATGATCTATAGTAATAATGATGATGATGGTGGTGACAATACCAACAACTCTAAAAATAGCAGCAACCATTTGTTGAGCGCTTACTACGTGCCAGGCATGATGCTAAATGCTTTACATGCATCATTTCTTCCAATCCTTGCAGTAACTCCACGAGAAAGTTTCTATTATCATGCTTATTTTATAGGAACATGAGGTTTTTATAGGAAAATGAGGTTAATGGATGCTTAGCTAGCAAATGATTGAGTTGACTCCAAAGCCAGCAGGCTTTGCTGGAATGGAGACCCACCATCCCACCCGTTGTATCTTTTCTAGCAAAAACCATAGCCTTTTTGATGTGTCTCATGGAAAAATGACAAATGCTTATGTTAGGAATGCTTATAAAACTAATTTTGATACCACTGCATACATCTTAGGCCTTTACGAGAAGCCAGAGCAGATCTTTCTAGCCAGTAGAATAATGGAAGCATGGTAGAAAAAAATAATAGACTAGGAGTTAGATGTCCTGAGTTCTAGCACTAGATCCATCCATAACAAGCTGTGTGACTCATCAAATCACTTCACCTCTCTCATTCTTGGTGGCTTATTCTTGGAAGTGATGATTGTAATATTTGCTCTCTCCTTGCAGGGTTGTTCTGAGAAAACAATGCGATGATGTACCTGAAAGCTCTTGGAGAAGTTTCAAGTGTTATGTAAATGAAAGGTGGTAATTAAAAACCTCCAGAGAAGGGCAGCCTATCTCAGTCATCAATTATCATGTTTTCTTCCTTGTCAGGAAACCTGTATTTTTCATGCTTCTTGGGGGGTATCGATAGCTCTGTGCAAAATTTTTGTTTGGGGTATGTGTGAAGAAAAGGATCACTCTGACAGCTCAGAACCCATTTGTGATAGGAACTAATAACCACATATAAACTGATGAAAGCAAAGGCAGGTGCATTCTCATGTGAAATTGTGAAAATTCATACTTCCATTTATTGGTTTTTATACTTAGTTATAAGAAGATGGAATATTCAACTGTCATAACACACATAAAGCCCAACTCTTTAAATAAGAAATTGGTATAGGAATTGACTTATCTAGAGAAATGGAAAAAAGATTTTGGGAAAAACATGAAAAATGTGAATATCAAAAAGCTTAGCATGTTCCCAAGCTTTGGAAACCTGGGTATGGGAATGCACCTGAGAAGTCTGAATCCGTTTTTTGCTCATATTATATTTTTTATGAAATTCAGTAATATTCCTGAATGAAAGCAAAAACTGAATTAAGAAGGAGCATTACTTCCAAGATGATGCAATGGGCTATGGGAATGTCTCAGGCTTTAGCTTCAGGAAGACCTGGGCAATAATTCTGACTTTGCAGCTTACAAGGTGCTAATTAACCTCTCTGAGCTTCTGTTTCTACTACATGGCTATTGCACATAAACCACCTGATGTCTTAGGCATTATGTTACTAGACAGACCAACAATATAATCTGATTAATGAAGACCTCACCAATGTAATGTCCATGTCTAAGTACCAGGGAGACTCTAAATTCTTCCTCACATCACTTTCTTTCAGCATGAATAAATAGGGACACGACCTACTAGTCTGAGCTTTATCTCCTCATGTTTTTTTTCTCAATTTTTCTTGCTGGAAGTGCTCAAGGAAAGCAATTGGGATTGATTGGGTTGTTGAGAAGTTGAGATCAGATAAAGGAAAGACTACCCTGGATAATCAGGATTTGTGTAGGGAAGGAAATCCAGAGTTCACCATTTTAAATGTATTGAGTCATACTTAATTACACAGTCTGAAATGACTGGGAAGGATACATTTGTCACAGATAGCATGGCACCGAAGTTAGAGCATGTGAGGTCCTTAATCAGCTATAGGGAAACTTTATGTGCCAGGAAGGTGTCAGGAGTATATACCCTTTGATTCACAGCTTTGCAAAATTTACCAAAAACTTGAGTTAAGAAATAATGTTGGTGAGAATTGGTTGGAAGTCTACACCTAGAATTTATTCCCAGGTTTAAGTTGGACCATCAGAGAGCCTTAAGTTGAACCAGTTGGCCCCTTCCTAATGTTAGCTTTTAGTGATATAGGTATAGCATTTTTGCCATAGACCTTTTTTGAGGAATGTTAAAAGTCACGGCCTAGGATGTGCATCACTATATTTGTGGTAGGGATCCTGTCCTTCCCAGAGATCTGCTTGATTATATTCTTGGAGTTTTTAAATCTTTCCTCTATACTATGAACAAAGTAGATTATTTTCCTTTCCTGTTTTTTTTTTTTTTTTGAGATTTTTCTAATAATTACGTAAAATCATGCTATTTCCCTGCATAATGATCTTAACTGGCTCTAGACTAACTCCAGAGTAAAATCCAAGTTCCTTTTCAAAGCCTTCATGTCCTTCTTGAAATGGCCTCATGTTACTTACTTAGCCTCACCTCTTCCCTGTAGCCTCTTGAACCTCTGCTCTGGTCATATTGAACCTGAGAACTGTATTCCTTCAGCCTGATGTGTCCTTCCCACAACTGTCTACTGAATGAGTCATTCTTGGAGCCTCATCTCAAATATTAATCCTCAGAAGATGTTGCCTCCCCCAAGCTGACTTCAGAGTTCCTTTGCTTACTTGCTTCAATCCCAATTCAAGCAACACTTCTACTGTCTTGCAATTGCTTTTTTTTGTTTGTTTGTTTTGTTTTCTTTTATTTTGTTGATCTGTCTCCCGTCTAATCTGCGAGTGCCTGGAAGGTAGGATTGGTTTCCCCTTCGCTGCCTTAACTACAGTGCCTGCTGCTGTCTGTGCCTCTTTTCTGTCTTTGCATGCAAGCTGCCACCCGCCCCTCTTTCTTTCTTCTTTTGGTCCTCATCTTAAACATGGCTTGTTAATAATTTCAGTCAAGTGCTCGGAACAGTTGGAAAACCAGCTCTGACACATTCAAAACTCTTTTTTGGAAGAGGGTATAGTCCTCTAACGGAAGTACTGGTCCAAAAATTCACCTCTGTTTTGATTTTGTGTGACATTTCCCATCATGTAGAACATGATTAGCTGTCTTTTCTAGTGCTTCTTTAGGCCAAGTCTATTAATGAGATTTTGTTTAGTCCAGCATGAGTCAGAGCCAAGCATGTTTGCTCATAGATGTACATTAAAGGAACAGAGTCTGACTGGCAAGTGGCAGCCCAATCTTTAGGGCCGAGGTAATTTTCCAAAGCTGATTTTCTTAGTGTTCAGCAAAGTGGAATGTAATTTTAATTTGCAAAGAGAACTTTGGCTTCCAGAAACATAACTATCAGCTTTTTCTCAAAGCATTTCTCCACAATGATGCCAGAGAGGTCAGAATGGGATAGTTAGAGATACAAACAAATTTAATAAAAAGGAGGCCCCAAACAAATGAAAAAGTATGTCCTGAAATTTTGTTTTACAAAAGGGGAAGCAAAAAAGTTCAGCAAGTGTTCTTGTTTAATGATGTCCAAATACTCATTTAGTACAAATGTAAGTGCAAAGCATCACAGGAATGTATATTTAAAGATATTACAAAGCCAATTTGAATAAAGTTTTAGCTCACCAAGCAGTCAAAGGCATCAAAGACATTTATCTCCTTGCAAAAGATATTTTATGTGGAAGATTCAAATTGGCAAAACTTTTTAATTGGTTCACTTCTACAGTGCAACACATAAAAAGTTTATGGAGGCAACAATTCATTAGATGCTGCAGCATCAGGCCAGAGCACCAACTATTTATAATGCAGCCTGCCATTCACACATGCGGCCACATCAGAATGAGATATGAAAGTTCACCAAGTGGGTAGGTTTTCATTAACCATTCCATTTCCCTTTGTAAAGTTGAGGGCCATACAAATAATTCTTTCACCTTGGCTTTTCTATGTAAAATAATATGCATAATTAAGTGTACTATTCATGTACCAGTTGTAATGGAAAGATGATTGACTCCAATGCAAGTAAATGTATAATACAGCAAACTCATAGACGATATGATTCTCTCTTCCTTGCCCTCTTTCTCTCCTTCTGCAACCTATGGTTTCTCTGAACTGGCAGGAGTAGGGCTCACAGGGATAAAAGATGACACATTGATCTCATTTCTGATTCTTCACAGGGTCATTGATTTGTGAGTACAGAATTAGGAGGACTAGTTTAGGGACATTTAGCCATGTATTCAATGAGGAAAAAGGGCCATATCTCCCACGGGTCTATGGAGATGAGGGCTTTACTGACATTGCAAATGGTAATAGAACCCAGATTTTGGGAGACATTGCTTTGCTAGAGTAACCTTGGGAGCATGAACTTGTTTTTTTCTACTATTTTCTTTTAATAGAGAGGGGAAACAATATGAAAGGCTAGGTATTATACAAAATCAACAGACATTTGCTAGGACCTAGGAGCTCTATTTCTTTTGTTAAATGAACATTTAAAGCTACCTGATGACAGCTACTGTTATGTCTCTTTCACCTCGCAGGAACGACGGTCGAGGGGTTGGGACGAAGGTGACTGGTGTGATTCAGTCTGGTGGGACCGTTAGCCCAAGAGGATCAGAACATTGCTCAAGGGAAAGGGGCAAGAGTAGGTCTCAGGGTTAAGGTTAATAGAAATCAGAGTCAGCATGTCCCTCAGATAACATGGATCTCTGAAGCCCACAGACTTCATGGCATGATCTTTTTCCTTTCAGGTGTAACAGGTGAGTTCAGATGAGGAGTTTCAATGAGAACTCATTTCTCTGTTGTATACCCTGCTCTGTGGTTGGAGTTTCTTCCACTCTGTGAAGAGGTACAGCAGTTGGGAGGATATTTATTGTGCATCGTAATTAATAAAGCTTATAATCATCATAATTAGTATTTCTCGAGCACCTACTGTGTGCCGAGGGCCATGCTGGGAGTTTATATTAGGTATCACTTCATTACACTGGATCCCTAGTATAACCCTGAGACATCAGCGTCAGAGACCTCCTTTTATAGAAAAGTGAGCTTCAGAGATCTTGAGTAATGTACCTAAGTCACACCGTGAGTAAAGGAACAGGGATTCAAGCCAAGTCTGCCATCATCCTGCTTCAGAGCATGGAAACCTTTCCTGGCAGTCCCTGGGCATGTTCCTTGCTTCTCTTGGATGCCACCAGCATAGAAGTTCTTTTACCTACTGGTGGTTTCGTGCATCTCTCTGCCGTAGGGCGTTCTCTGGCTTCTGACGTGTGTTCAGTTAGAACACAGGGCAGGCTGGAGGCACTAAGGAGCTAATGAGGAGCAACCCTCAGTTCTCAACCACTGAGGTTTAGAAAAATGAATATCCTGTTTCCTTGCCCTTTAGCAGTTCTGAGGTGTTTTCTCCACAATCTCTCAGAGTCCCCTATGGGACAAAGTCCCAGTTGCCCACAGAGTAATCCCTCATTAAACTACCTTTTACCTTCCTTCCATCCTTCCTTCCTTCCTTCCTTCCTTCCTTCCTTCCTTCCTTCCTTCCTTCCTTCCTTCCTCCCTTCCTCTCCTGCTCTCCTCATTTGCTCATGGTGTTTCCTGAGATCACCTCCCAAACACTACCGCTATCCAAGATCCAAATTAAGACAACTATGTTCCCCTGGGGAGGTCTTCCACCTGCTGGTTAATGACAGAATTATGCATTATTTGCAATGAAAACTTAAGACAGATGAGAAAGACTCATTGCATATGTCTGAAGACACTGGGAACTCTGAAACCTAGCTGTCACTTTTGTGCACAGACAGAGCAGGGAGTTTTAGAACAGCACAGGCATAGACATTTCTCCCTTTTCAATGCAGTGGTCATGTGGAAAAAATATATTTTCCCAAGTGTTTACATCTGGTCTCTGAGCCAGCAGATTTCAGAATTAGTCCTTAAGTTCACTAATAATGTGGGAGTAGTTTAGGAGTGATAAAGTTTAAACATGACCATGTGCCACACAAATGCTCTCCTATACCAACAAGACTGAATTAGAAATGATATAAAGAAAAATGAGCTTGCTACATCTCATTAGGGTGTGCTGCTAGATTTGCATTTTTGTTTAATACTCAAATGCTGCCATGTTATGGCTGAGTCATGACTTCAACATCCTTTAACAAATTAAAATGAGATTGGGTAAACAGACATCTAGAACACCAGGCAAGCATTTATGAGTTTCAAAATGGTGCAGGTGATTAGCTAGAGCTTACCTGGCGAGCAGTGTGCCTGTGAGTAGCCAATTTCCTTCTGATACTTTGAATGTGTTGTATTTATTAGAGTAAATTCAAGTGGTATTTCATTAGTTGAGATAAATGGGTGTATCTATAGGGAAGAAAGATTGGCTAAAAAAAATACTACAGGTATATAGAAATGACATCAGAATCCTGCTGATAATGCGAAAAGAAATAACTTCTTCTGTGATCCCTAGTTTCGTTTCATTATCAGGAAGGGACTATTGCCAGCCTTCAGCATCATATTCCAAATAGGACTCATCCTTTACTGATGAGATAATAGTTCATTTACACCCAAGATTGTAACACAGTTTAGAATTACTCTTTCCCTTTCAATTTGCTTCCCTCTTCCAATATCTGCAGATTCATAGTTGGTTATAAAGGAGATTTGTGGTTTTAAAACATCATCTTATTTTCCTCCTTTTCGCTAACGAGTTGTATAAAATAAGTATGATTTTCCTAATATTCATTTTGAGTGTAGAAATATACAGTTTAGCAAGGAGCATCAAAGCGCTATTAATGCTGCAATTTGGTGACAAAACACCTCTCCGTTTTCAAGTACCTCTTGCTATATTTCTTCATTTCAAAGGATTTATTGTATTATTTCCTTGGCTGTAATGGTTGGGTCCCAGCGTAATAGGCTTATTTTGATATTTTCTCCACAGTTTAAGTTATTTCAATAACGACTGACTCTACCTTTGAATGATGCTCAGCAAACAGGAAAACAGTAGGTGTCCCATTTTGCCTTTTGCTTCTCAGTACCTTCAAGGGATCATGTCATCATTGGTGAGTGTGAGCAGCATCTGAATACTGACTTGGCAGACTCTTCTTCCTCTTTCCATTTGAGGAAAACTGTGGCTCCTGGGCCATCCATTCTAGTTTTTTAAAAAAATTTCAAGCAACTCCTACCATAAGAACCTGAACTTCTAAGATGTAAATATCGATAATGACATGGATCGGAAACAAGTTGTGAACAAATTAGTCCACCTCTGACTTAGGCAATTAAGCAGAATCCAGTGCATGTGGTGGTTGCATGTGGCACTGTGGTTCTAACTACTGGATGAATCGGAATTTGGCCTGTGAATCTTTTAGAATTTTACTAGTATGTGATAACAACCACAGGCAGAGAGACAATAAACTCGATTCAGCCTTTGTGACTGAAAAATAAATGTATTGTGTCCATGTAGGAACATGTTTTCTGAGCCTGTGTGAGGGCTGGGAAAGAGAGGTATTGAACTTCCATTATTAAAGGTAGTTTTTCCTACTATCTGGCTTTATGGACACCATGCTAATACTCTGGGGAGTTTTGGTGGTAGAAATGAACTCAAGAAGGTCAACTGTAAATCTCTCACTCCCTGTTGTGGTTGGCAGGCTTTTAAGGAATATTTATATTTTTGTGCATCCTAGAGTTAAAGAGGTCACAATTCTACAGGCAAAATATTAGGTATTTAAGGACCCCTACAGTAGATTGGGCGTCTGCAGAATTTCTTCTTAATGTAAATACAATGTTAAGGAAGTATGAGAAAAAATCTTAACAAAGAAAGAATTTGAATACCATGATACATGTTCTTTATTCATATTTAATTTATTTTTTGAAATTAGTCATTGACTGGAACAATAGTGTTCTCAGTGGTTCTTTCTGGCCTGGCAGTTCAGAAACTTTCTTCAGGAGAACCAAGCATCATTGGGCTGTAGGAGGAGAGCCTTCATCCCAAGAATGCACTCTTTGTGTTGGGTCAGTGGAAGTAGCTCCTGACTGATTATCCTGCTCCTATTCTTGATTCCCAGTCTGTTTTCCACACGGCAGACAGAGTGATCCACCAACTAAGGTCAGATTCTGTTACGCTGCTCTCAAAAACTCCAATGGCAGCTTATTTCATTTGTAGTGAAAGTCAGTAGGCATGTAAGCTGACTTCCAAGTTACTTCATGGACAATTTTACCAAATGTTCCATGGATACATATCACATGACCTCTAGCTTTGCAAATTGAGTTGTTTTTTTTTTTTCTCTTCTATCCCAAACCCAATTGTAAATCAAGAACATACATTTTAAGATTTTGACAACAGCATTCAGCTTCTATATCTTATTAGTTACTTTGACACCAGTTGTTAGAAGAGATGAATTTGAAATCTCTGTGGCTTAAATAATACAAGTTTACTCCTTGCTGCCACAATCTTTTGGGTCTATTTCTAGTTGGGTCTATTTCTAGTGGGTTCCTTCCACACGGTCAGTCAGGAACCCAGGCTTCTTCACTATTAAGGCTCCTCCTCCCTCTAGGTTCTTGGAGCCTCTCCATGCAGCCAGAGTGTGAGAGAAGAGGTAGGATGGTGCTACAAGATTTTCTGTCCATATTCCACTGGGAATCTGTCACTTGATCCCATTGACAACAGAGGATGTTGAGAAATGCAGTGTGTGCCTAGGAAGAGGAACAAATAGGATTGTCAATTAGCTAGTAGACTTGCCATTTCTTTCTACCACTTTTACCCTGAGTAGACTATGTGGCCTATTTCATTATTTCTCATTTCTCAGTTGTCTAGATCTTGCTCTTAAATAGCCATCCTAGTTGGATGTTGTGTTATATTCTTGGCAGGGAAAGAGCAAGTCTCTGGAGTCAGACAATCCTGAGTTTACCTTATAACTGGGGCACTTACTGTTAGCCTTTGGGTAAATTATTGAACCTCTCTGATCATTAGCTGCTTCATCTGTCCAAGCAGGTATAAAATCCTTGCCTCATGAGATGACTGAATAATAATCATATCAAAGAGTAGAATAGCAGATGTTAGGAGCACAGATCCTGAAGCCAGCCTGTTTGTGTTTGAATCCTGGCTGTATTCCTTATCTGCTAGATGGTCTTGGATGAGCTTCAGTTTCCTCATCTGCAAAATAAGAATCATGACATTATCTACCACCCAGAGGTTTGGGGAAGTAAATGAGGTAATATATGTAAGGCACTTAGAATAGTGGCCATAAACATAAAGTAGAGTAAGTGGCATGTGACTGTTCACTCTAATCTTAAATGCTCTTGATAAATGGTATTTTCCCCAAGTTGTTGCTTGATATGGCTTATTCTTTTCAGCAATTATTGAATACTAAAGAAAACCCCAAAGATTCTCTAAAAGGGCTCTTCAAAGGTAGGATTTCAGGCATATTAATGGGATGTCAAGGAACTTTGTGTAGAGAGCCCTGCCAAATGACCACCTGCTCTGATTATTGCAATGTTGGTTCTGGGTCCTGGAGGAAATTTCTCAAGAGAGAATATTTACCCAGAGCTCTTTAGAGTGATTTTTTTTTTTTAAAGTGTGATGTGAGGTTAAATAGCATGGGACTCATGATCAATTTTGGTGAACAATGGAGATGGGAGGTTATTCAGGGTATTAGGCTCATCTAAGTAGAATATTACAGTCTGAAAAATTGTTTAAAGAGAAATAGAATTAGAATAATGGGACAACATAATGGGAAATCAATGCTATTAATGTAACTGCTAATTACTGCATTAGAACATTTATCCAAATCCCTTCTCCTTAAAACTAAAAACATGAAATTAAGTCACCACGGTAGGCAATTTGTGTAGAGGGACTCAGGGATATTGGATTATGCTGGAAAATCTGCCCAGAACAATTTGTCGTTGTACCAAACATCAAGCTGGATCCTCTCAGTTTCAAGGAGAGAATGTGCTTGGGAAGACTCATTTTTTCACTGCCTTCATATTGGTCATTTTAGGTCTCATGGGTTCTAGGTATTAAAAGTGCTCTAATGTTTGAAATAGAATTTTTGTTTCCTTCCCTTAGGAGTTAGTTTACTGAATGCGGGTCTATTTGACAAAATCACAAAAGCTAGGATTTGGAGTGTTCTGATTACCCTCTGGGAAGGTGGAATGAAGAGCTTGGATTGATTTGGAATTGTTTTGAGGGTAGAACGGACAGTGCAGCATGCCTCGCAGAGAGAATGGTGGTCTCACAATAAACTGAAGGGAATGTGACAACCCAAGTACCTGGAGACTGGGGCTAAAAGCCAGATGTTTTGATTTGAGGTATCAAGGTACAATACAGACTCTGTCTCTTTGGTGTCATTGTGAGTTTAGGTTGGAGACCAGAGAGTTTACCATTTGGGAGGATGGGAGCAGTCCAGAAGTAAGGCGTAGAGTCCAGAACCAGGAGCAGGAGGCTCAGAATCCCCAGGTAAATGGTAGGGATGAAGTTTGTCTTCTTTTTAGTTGTAGAAAAAAGCCCCATATAACATAAAATTCACCACTTTAACCATTTTCAGTGCATAATTCAGTGTCATTAATCCCATTTATAGTGTTATGCAACCATCACCACTATTCCCAAAACTTTTTCATCACCCCAAACAGAAACTGTAACCCTTATGCAATCACTCTCCATTCTCTCCTCCATTAGCCTTTGATAACCTCTAATCTACTTTTTGTCTCTGTGAGTTTGCCTATTTCGGGTATTTCATATAGGTGGAATCCTACAATATTTACCTTTTTGTGTCTGGGTCATTTCACACAGCGTAATGTTTTCAAGGTTCATCCATGTTGTAACATGGGTCAGAATTTCTTTGTTTTTAAGGTTAAATAATACTCCATTGTATTTTTTTTTTTTTTAGGTTTTAAATATCTTTTTTCAATAGACTATCTTATTTACGTGGATACAGAATCATTTTACATTATTTTTATTTTTTTGGAGGAGGAGAAAGAGGAGGGTGGAGTGGTGGGGAGGGGCAAAGGGGTAGAGAGAGAGAGAGAGAATATCTTAAGGAGGCTCCGCACCCAACACAAAGCCAGATGCAGGGCGCGATCCCACCATCCTGAGATCATGACCTGATGCTTAAATCACTGAGCCGCCCAGGCACCCCTCATTTTACATTATTAGATTAGACACTAATAGATGCTTTATTTTAATAGTTTATCAAGGAAAACAAAAAGGAAACTATTCAGTAGTGTTCTTGATTAGCCTGTCTTACACAGCAGGAGAATCTGGAAACACATGGAACCTGTACAATTGAGGCTGGAGAACCTGTGTTTTTCTCTGGCTGGACAGTGGAGAACTTCAATGGCTTAGACTGCACTTGCCTTTTCTGAACAAACATTTATACAGGAAAAGAGAAGGACTCCTAGCCCTGAATAGTTTAAACACACTTCTGAAAACAGTGTGAACAGTGTGAGTGGGGAAAACGAAGCCCCTGGCAGGTGGGGCGGACGGGACTCCAGATTAATGAGGTCTGTTGGTCCAGCAAAAGTGCAGGTGTTCCACTCACAGATATATATCTGTCAATGGACATTTGGATTGTTTCTACCTTTTCTTTTTGCTGATTGTGAATAATGCTGCAAGAACATCAGCATTAAAGGGTCAGAATCTGCTTTTAATTCTTTTGGGTGTATACACAGGAGTGGAATTGCTGGGTCAAATGGTAGTTCTGTTTAGCTCTTTGAGGAACAGCCAAACTGTTTTCCTGGAGTTGTTCTTGAGATCTGTGAAGCTGCTGACAGGTGTGCAGAGGTGGGGATGAGGTCTGACACTAGGAAGTGGAGCAAAGAAGAGGAAAATGGACCACAGGGACACAGCAGAAGCCCCAGCCAGCGGCCTGGCCATGCACAGAGTTGGCATTGCTAATTTGTTCTCAGGTGTGGTCTGTGAACTGGTTTGGCTTTACTTGGGTGCTGGTTTTAATGGCAGCATCTCAGGGCCTGCCCCAGAAGCACTTGCTTGTGCCTGTCTGACGTGCCCGGGCCCCCACCTGGGCATCTTGCATGTGTATTCTGAGTGGGGTGCCCAGAGGATCTGCATTTCCAACACGATCCTGGGTGATGCTGGGCCTGCTGGTTCCTAGACTACACCTTGATGTGAGGGTCAGCACAGCCTGCATATTGGACTACTGGTGAGTTCTCAAGCATTCCAATGCCTGGCCCCACCACAGAGGTTCTGATTTGATTGGTTTGGGGGGTAAATCTGGCTTTTGGTATTTTAACAAAGTTCTCATGAGATTGTACTGTGCAGCTAGGGTTTGGAACTTCTGTTCTGGGTGTGGACATTGTCTTCTCTCTTGCACGTGTGTCCTCCCTCCACCCTTCCTGTTTTCTTTCCAACTCTTCTGATTAAAACAGAGTCAAATTCTCAACTGATTGATCTCTCTTTGATTTATCATGTACCTTGCCTGCAGATTAATCTTTCTAAACCAGTTCTGAACAGACTGCTCTCTTGCAGCAACTTTCAGTGGCTCCTCCTTGCCCTCCATGAATCAAAAAGACCTTGTACTCTGAGGCCCTCCCTGGGGTAGCTCCAATCTTCTTTTTCAACCATGTCTCCTTTTTGACCGAGACCTATATATTAGGGAAAATAATTTCTGTCCTCTGAATACACCATGGGTTTTCCTATCTGTATGATTTTGCTTGGGTTAGCTCTCCATCTGTTTAATCTTTTTTACATATGTGTCAGTCAGAGACCATCCCTATTTTTACTTACTCCTATGAAGACCTTCCCTAATCTTTGCAACCGATGAAATCCTTTTTTGTTTTTTTGCTAGCATTTTTATTTGTTGTTTTCTTACAGAATTTACTTTTTCCCCCCCTCGTATTTCTGGAATTTGTGTTCTTCTCTTACCTTCCTTACTGGATTAGAAACTCTTTGGGGGCCAGAGCCTCTTTTTTGTTCATGTTTGTATCCCCTGCTGGGTCTACTACAGTGCCTAGCACATGGTAGGCATCCCCAAAGATTGGTTAAATTGTGTTAAATTGAGTAATTTGCCTCCATGTTATTAATTCTATTTTGACCTCTCTGCCATATACTGATATTTTAATTTCACTGCCTGGCATTTAGTAGATCCTTAGGGATTTTATTTAAATAAATACTTTACCAAAAGCTCCAAATGTTCTTCATAAACAGGCAATACAACTTCCTTGGTGTCTTCCAAAGTTTACAATGTTTTTATTGTTTACTCTTTGTACTAGTTTGTTTGCATTTGGCTTCCTTGTGTCCTGAGGCAGGGTGGGATCCATTGGAGGTCAGAGGCCACATTCATTTTAGTTTCAAAGACTCATTATATTCCTAAAAACTTTGGAGCACACTGGTAATGAGCCATGATTCTGGAAAGCCCATCCGGCTCTGATTCTTCCTCAGGTTCAAGTGGGAACTTCTGTGGTACTTAAGTGGGTGATGGGACTTGGAAGGTAATGACGTTTCCTGCAATTAAATCATGTCCATAGCAGTCGCTTGCAATCCTGTAGGAACAATTATAAGGAATCCCCTCTCATTTGGCACAATGAAATATGAATATTTTTCTAACGGGCTAATTAGTGCAGTTATCATTTTTTTTTTGGCCAAAAATGTCAATGTGTAGGATTTAATTAGTCTGCCCTAGGATTACAAGATAACTTCTTAGCTTAGTCACTCTGTCAGCATTTTCAGGATTTGGAAGGATGCCAAGAACTATCACCTACACATAAACTTCTAGAAAAATTACTATGAAGAACAGGTAAAGCTCCCCAAAATAAAATCTAAACTGTATGAGTGGAGGAGTTATGACCAAAGGAATACTTAGTTAGTGGAAAGTGTAAAAAAACAGGCCTTGACATCCCATTGCTCTTATTTCTACATTGCAGGACTTAGGTGGTTTAGATGTTGCAGTCTCAGATTTAGACTCTTTTGGTTTCTAGTAGCAGGACCTGATTCTACCTGGCTAAACTACATGGGAATTGATTGATAGGATGTCGGGTAATGAGCAGAAGGAAGGAGACTTGGAATAGCTCAGCCATGCAACATAGGGGATTAGGCAAGTTTCTGGGAGGTAGGTAATAGGGACTGTAGGGGGCAATCTCTTTAGGATTCTGCTGGTGGAATAAACATCTTACAAATAGTTTCAAATCTTTTGATTTTCCAGAAAAAGAGAGTTGGGTTGGCCTATGTCATGGAATAGGTTCAGTCAGGACCTCAGAATGTGTGACCTTATTTGGAATAAGGGTCTTTGCAGATGTAATTAAGGTAGGGTAGAGATGAGGCCATATAGGAAAGGAGTGAACTTTGCATCTAATGAGAGTGGTCTTATATGAGGCAGAAAAGAAGGAGACATGGACACACAGAGAAAGAAGTAATGTGCTATGGAGGCAGATGTCGGAGTGATGTGTCTACAAACTTAGGAATACCAAGGTTTGTCAGCAATTAACATAAGTTGCAAGAGAGGCATGGGACAACAATTTCTCTCTCAAGACTCCCCAGAAAGAACCAACCCTACTGACTTCTTGATTTTGGACTAGGTCTGCCTAAACTATAAAAGAATAAGTTTTTCTTGTTTTAAGCCACCAAGTTTGCGGTAATTTGTTTCAATACCTTTAGGAAACTAGTACAGGTTTTATGTCCAGAGAGGTAGGGGACTTGATTGAAAGCCTCCTCGTAACTGTTTGCAATGGGCTAGAGGGACTTCCCCAAAAGAACTCCAATGGTTTTCCTCAAGGAAAAGAGCATGGATAAGTGGACAAAAACCACAATGTCTATTACATACCATAAACCTGAATTTCTATTTTCCCTGGGGAGTCTGAGGGACAAGGATGGGAAATGCGTTCTCTAGCTCCAGCCTCAGGTATAATGTGAAGCCCACCGTCAGATTTTGCCAAATTACAAGTAGTAACCAGTCTTTTGTGGGAGAATTAGGGGTATTATTGATGACAAAAAATACAGACAGAAAGACAATGCGTAGGACAAAGGCCTAGTTTACATGGTCAGGGTATGATATAATATGGGTCAGGAAGGTGATCTCTGAAATGAATGAAAATTGACTACTGTATCAATTGAAAGGAGCTTGGAATAATGATCCCACCTCCTTCCTTGACTGGGTTACTGTGATAAATGTATGTTGAACATAGTCAACAGAATAAATTCTAGCCTGTGTCCAGAGAAATCACAAAGGACTAAATGGAAATTGTCTATCTTGTTTGGGTGATTCTACATTCCATTCCCTTTATATTCTGAGGTGTTTGGTGGCCAGAGAGATACCTTTGTGTTTGTTTCCTTTGCAGCTTTAACAATTGACAACAACTAGTATTTACTGAGGGTTTCTTATGAGCCAAGAACCATGCTAAATATGTTACACAGGCATTGTTTTATTTATTCCTTAAACAACTTAACATTGTTCATTTCATTAGTGGCTGACTTTTGGGTGTGAAAACAGAGATTTATGGAGGTTATATATTTGCCTAGGGTCACATAACTGGTAAGTGATGGTACCAGGATTCAAATCCCAGAGTCTTGACCCCCAAGCCTAAATTCTTGAGTAATTGTGTGGCTATTGTGTGTACCTTTATGTGAGTATATCTATCATTTCAATAAAGAATTAGTTTTTTTTTTGTGTTGTTGTAATATTTCCTTCAAAAGTCCAGAAGCTTTGCTCATGTGGCATATTCCTTGGAAACTTTCAAAAGTCAATGGAATGAACCAGAACTTTCTTCATGCCATGAAGTATACTGTCTGCTAAGCTAATCTCTTTCCTACTGGGGAATATGTATAATACCAACTGGTTTAGCTAGAATGAAAATCAATCATCAAGGCCAGTGACAATGCTAAAAAAAAAAAAAAAAAAAATCAAAAGCAGTTAGCATACAAATGAAAGTGATTCCCTGTAACTCTATGTGGGACAAATTTCCTGAACCACATACCAATAAATCAAGGCTATGGAGGCTCAGTTATAAAGGAAGATAGATGGATTGAACAGGTTTTCTGATACAAATAAGCTGTTTTGTTCTATATATCTATCAGCTAGTTATTCAGGTCTAATTTGGGAATGTGTAAGTAAACATGCCCAAATATATTTAAATACACTTGCATTAAAAGTTGCCAAATAATGCTCCACATCAACACAAGCAAATTATTTCTGGAATCTTTCAAGTGCCTTTTGCATAACTATAATTAGAAATTCTTTGCTATAAAAAAGTAGTCTATGAGGATATCCCTCCCTCATCCCCCACGCCCACCCCCCACCAAACCCCGTTCTTTGAGGTCACATTTTTGTTGTTGTTTGTCAATAGAAGGCTTTTTGAATTCTTTGGACCTGCCTTTGGAACATACCTTCTCAGTTGTGTTGAGTGACTTTCCTCCTGGGATTCTAGAGATTCAGATGAAGCCAGACAGATAAAGCTGCTTCCAGTTTCCCTTATTCCAAGAAGCTGGCTGACCGCAGGGCCTTGGGACTCTGTCAGGTACTGAGGTAATTTGTATCAGGACTTTGGGGCCATAAATCAATAGAGAGGATGCTTTTCTTGACTAGTTCTAGTTGTTTTCTTCTTCTTCTTCTTCTTCTTTCTTCTTCTTCTTCTTCTTCTTCTTCTTCTTCTTCTTCTTCTTCTTCTTCTTCTTCTTCTTCTTCCTCCTCCTCCTCCTCCTCCTCCTCCTCCTCCTCCTCCTCCTTCTTCTCTTCTTCTTCTTCTTCTTCTTCTTCTTCTTCTTCTTCTTCTTCTTCTTCTTCTTCTTCTTCTTCTTCCTTCAGATTTATTTATTTATTTGAAGAGAGAGCACACAAGCACACACAAGTGGGGGGAGGGGATGGGGGCCCAGATAATCTCAAGAAGACTCTCCACTGAGTGTGGAGCTGGATCACATTATGTGAGATTATGACCTGAGCTGAAATCAAGAGTCAGATGCTGAACCTACTGAACCACCCAGGAGCTCTTATGTTCTTTCTTCTTTTTAAATTTAAATTTTTATTTAAATTCAATTTAATTGACATATAGTGTATAATTAGTTATTAGTTTCAGAGATAGAATTTAGTGACTCATCAGTTATATATAACACCCAGTGCTCATTACATCAACTGCCCTCCTTAATGCCTGTCACCCAGTTACCCCACTCCCCACCTTCCCTCCAGTGACCCTCAGTTTATTTCCTGTGATTAAGAAGCTTCTGCACAGCAAAGGATACAGTCAACAAAACTAAAAGACAACCTACAGAATGGGAGAAGATTTTGCAAATGACGTAACAGATAAAGGGCTAGTTTCCAAGATCTATAAAGAACTTATTAAACTCAACAGCGAAGAAAAAAACAATCCAATCATGAAATGGGCAAAAGACATGAACAGAAATCTCACAGAGGAAGACATAGACATGGTCAACAAGCACATGAGAAAATGCTCCACATCACTTGCCATCAGGGAAATACAAATCAAAACCACAATGAGATACCACCTCACACCCATGAGAATGGGGAAAATTAACAAGGCAGGAAACCACAAATGTTGGAGAGGATGTGGAGAAAGGGGAATCTTCTTGCACTGTTGGTGGGAATGTGAACTGGTACAGCCACTCTGGAAAACTGTGTGGAGGTTCCTCAAAGAGTTAAAAATAGATCTGCCCTACACCCAGCGATTGCACTGTTGGGGATTTACCCCAAAGATACAGATGCAATGAAACGCCAGGACACCTGCACCCCGATGTTTATAGCAGCAATGGCCACGATAGCCAAACTGTGGAAGAAGCCTTGGTGTCCATCGAAAGATGAATGGATAAAGAAGCGGTTTATGTATACAATGGAATATTACTCAGCCATTAGAAATGACAAATACCCATCATTTGCTTCGACGTGGATGGAACTGGAGGGTATTATGCTGAGTGAAGTAAGTCAATCGGAGAAGGACAAACATTATATGGTCTCATTCATTTGGGGAATATAAAAAATAGTGAAAGGGCATAAAGGGGAAAGGAGGGAAAGGAGAAAAAATAAGTGGGAAATATCAGGAAGGGAGACAGAACATGAAAGACTCCAAACTCTGGGAAACGAACTAGGGGTGGTGGAAGGGGAGGTGGGCGGGGGGGTGGGGGTGACTGGGTGACGGGCACTGAGGTGGGCACTTGACGGGATGAGCACTGGGTGTTATTCTATATGTTGGCAAATTGAACACCAATAAAAAATAAATTTATATATAAAAAAAGAATCTCTTATGGTTTGTTTCCCTCTCTTATTTCATCTTATTTTATTTTTCCTTCCCTTCCTCTATATTCATCTGTTTTGTTTCTTAAATTCCATATATGAGTGAGATCATATGATATCTTTCTCTGTTTGACTTTTTTTTGCTTAGCATAATTACCTCTGGTTCCAACCATGTTGTGACAAATGGCAAGACTTCATTCTTTTTTGATGGCTGAGTAATGTATATATACACCACATCTTCTTTATTCATTCATCTGTTGATGGACATCTGGGGTCTTTCTATAGTTTGACTATTGCTGTTATAAACATTGGGGTGCAGGTGCCTCTTTAAATCACTATGTTTGTGTCCTTTGGATAAATATCTAGTAGTGCAATTGCTGGGTCATAGGATAGCTATATTTTTAACTTTTTGAGGAACCTCCACACTGTTTTCCAGAGTGGCTGCACCAGTCTGTATTCCCACCAATACTGAAAGAGAGTTCCCCTTTCTCTGCATCCTTGCCAACATCTGTTGTTTCCTGACTTGTTAATTTTAGCCATTCTGACTGGTGTGAGGTGGTATCTCATTGCAGTTTTGATTTGTATTTCCCTGATACTGAGTGATGTTGAGCCTTTTTTCATGTGTCATTTGTATGTCTTCTTTGGAGAAATGTTTGTTCATGTCTTCTGCCCATTTCTTGAGAGGATTTTTAAATTTTGTAGTATTGAGTTTGATAAATTCTTTATAGAATAGTATGGATACTAGCCCTTTACCTGATAAGACATTTGCAAATGTCTTTTCCCATTCCATAGGTTACCTTTTAGTTCTGTTGACTATTTTCTTTGCTGTGCAAAAGCTTTTTTTATCTTGATGAAGTCCAAATAGTTCATTTTTGCTTATTTTTCCCTTGCCTTTGAAGATGGGTCTAGCAAAAAGTTGCTGTAGCCAAGGTCAAAGAGGTTTCTGCCTTTTTTCTCCTCTTTGATATTGATGGATTCCTGTATCACATTTAGGTATTTTATCCATTTTGAGTTTTATTTTAGTGTAAGAAAGTGGTCCATTTCATTCTTCTGCACGTGGCTGTCCAATTTTCTCAATACCATTTATTGAAGAGATTGTTTTTTTTTCAATTGCATATTCTTTCCTGCTTTGTTGAAGATTAAGTGACCATAGAGTTGAGGGTCCATTTCTGGGTTCTCTATTCTGATACATTGATCTATGTGTCTGTTTGTGTGTCAGTATTAGGTTTTTTCTTCTAATCCACTCAGAGTTGGACCAAAACATACAAGTGTCGTGGAAGGCTCTGGGCAGGAGCATTTTTGAGCATAGCTTCACACTAGCAATATCAAATAAATGTTCAACATTTATTTAGAGTTATGAAAATGTTGAAAGTAGAGGGCCACTGGTGGTAGCTCTGAACATTTTCTTTCTTGTTCTAAGACATAACCCAATGTCTGTAAGGCATGGCACCCTGGGTAAGAGCTAAGAGTGTGGACTCTGGAATCCAACTGCCTAGACTTCAATCTTGGCTTCATGTCCTGGTTTGTGACTTTGTGCAAGTTGCTTAATTTCTATGTACCGCAGTTATGTCTATAATAATAGTATTTAGTTTATAGAAGTGGATAATCCATATGGCACAATTAACATGAGTCCTAGCGCATAGGGATCCTACAAAAAAATGTTGTCTATTATTAATAGCCAAACAAAAGTCCTGCCCAGTAGAATCCTCCCTCTTGTAAATTTATGCCTTGCTTTTCTGTTGCGGAGTAATCTCTTACCTGAGCTTGGTCCATGTGATTTTGGTAGATGACTCTTCTTCTCTTTTACCCCCTACCCCAATTCCAGAGGTGGATTTATGGTCTGGATTTGACCTATCAATCTTCCATTTCCTCATGGCCATAGCAACTGGATGAATGGACCAATGAAACCCTGACCCGGCACTTCGGTAGAGCATTGGGAAGGAAAAGCTGATGTTGCTAGAATGCATGATGTAAGCCTGCAGATGCTAGGGTCACTGTGAGATAGGAAATGGAGTGAGAGAGAGAGAGAGGCTGAATCTTGAAATCATTGGGTCCTGGCATCCTTGAAGTCAGACTTACCACTGGACTTTTCAAACATTGGCACCAATAAATGCCCTTTTGATTAAGCTAGTTTGATTTAATTTCCAACATCTGAAACAAGGGTTAGCATATGCCTTGGTTTGTTTGGGACAGCCCTGGTTTATACCTGTTGTCTCAGCTAATTATAAATAGTGCCCTATTTCACTTTCAGAAATGTCCTGATTGAGAGGATAAATTATATGGCCATCTTATTTAAACCCCAAAGTCTGTATTAATACAGTAGCACTGGAGGAAGACCCTTGTGGAGTCCCACCTCCCAAAGCCTTCTCAAATTTCACTCACATACTGTGTTCTCACTGGGCAGAGCTCTGGTGGATACACTCGTCTGCATCCCTAACAAGGGTTTAGGGCCCCTTCTAGATGGTACCTACCACAGTGACCCCCTTCTATTCCATTTCTGACTTTTAGCCTACAGCTACTTAACTGTACTTAGGGCTCTCGTGCTCTTGTCCTGGTACTGACAAGCTGAACGTATCCAGTTAAGCAATTAGACTTCCAGTCAATCTTTCTCTCTCCCTGTCTCCTCTCCTTTTCCCTTGACTACTCACACTTGTGTGCACATGCACATATATACACACACGCAACTCTGGATTGAGTAAAGACCACCAGCTCCTGTCCCTTATCTCATTACCCTGTTTGTTTATTTTCCAGTTGTGTTGCAGGGGATAGGTTTATGCTGGGAGTTGGATGGGCAGACAAATAAGATCACCAGGATCATTTTAGGCAGTAGAAAACACATTGATCTCACTTGCGTTAAGTGATGTTGGCTTCTTTGAATTTCTTGTTTTCCCCTGTTGATGATAGATAATGCAAGCATCCAAAGGCAGATATCAGAGGCAGAGCATTGGTCCTGACCCAAGCTTCATCCTTACTGACAGTATAACCTTTAGGCAAATCACTTCTTACCTAAGTCTCCATTTGCTTCACTATTAAATGGATTTAAGAGTGTCTTCTCTGCCTATCCCACAAGGTTGTTTAGTGTTGAAACACAATAATACATTCCACTGTGGTTTATAAGCTGCTCTATCAATGCAGGGAACTGAAAACTGTTGTCATGCTATGGCAGTTTTCCTCACATCTCACATGGAACTTGTTTTGTTATCACCAGCATTCAAGAGGTAAGTCAGCAAGGTCCTAGTCCACCATCAGGCATATATATATATATATATATATATATATATATATATATATATATATACACACACACACACACACACACACATACACACACACACTTATATCGGGAGACATTAAATTATTTATCTGGAAAAAGGTTCTTGTTTAAGGCAACATGAGTTAATAATAACATTCACTGGAGATCCCTGGGTGGCTCAGTGGTTTGGTGCCTGCCTTTGGCCCTGGGCGCTATCCTGGGGTCCCGGGATCGAGTCCCATGTTGCGCTCCCAGTGTGGAGCCTGCTTCTCCCTCTGCCTGTGTTTCTGTCTCTCTCTCTGTCTATCATGAATAAATAAATAAAATTTTTAAAAAAATAACACCCATTGTTAATATTTATTGAACATTTACTTTTTTTTTTGCCAGCCCTAGGGCTAAGTACATTTTGTGAATTATATCATTTGAATCCTCACAATGATGTGACATGTAGAAATTAAAACAATAATTGGCAGAATCAGGATTCAAACCTACATCTGTTTGATACCAAAGCATTTGCTTGTAAAGGTGATGTTATTCTGCTCATTTTGTACATAGGGAAGAACAGTCAGGAGCTCTGGCTTCTATTTCCCTATCTGCCTCTAATGAACCAGGTGACCCTGGACAAGTCAGTCTACCGAAAGGGCCTTTTTTGCCGTCTCTGACAAATGAGGGCTGGGTCTCTTGAGGTTCAATGATTTTATGATTCTAGATATTTGGGCTTGGGATCAGGAGTTCAAATTTTCTTTAATGTCAGAAGGACTAAATCTTTCCTTGTGGGTGGGGGGATGAATTTTATCACAACAATCAGTCACCAAAGCCTCTAGCCGCAAATCAAGAATAAAGAAGGGGTGGTTTGTAGGTGCAATGAAGGAGAAGTTCCTCCTGCCAGATATTTAGAAAATGGTGAAATTTGCATTGAAAGTATATTATTAGTAGTAGAAAATAATGATTAATGCCATTTCATGTTCCTTTCACAAGTCATGGTAGATAATGAACAATGATAACACTATGCATGATTGCTGATCCTTGTGACATTCAAAACAGATTCAAAGTTCCTCTTCTACATACAGGACTCAGTTAGGGCGCTATATTAAATTCAGACTTAGGGATCAGATTTAAAATTCAAATGCATATCCTTTTTGCATATCTATTTTGACACAGCATTACAAATTACTCACTGTAATATGAATTAAAGATGGACTTTTGCACAATGGGGGAAACATTAAAAAATCCTATTTAAATTTAAATCCCCTTTTTCCCTTTTCAAATTTCCCCCCCATATTTACCCCTCCATATATCTGCTAATTATCAGAAGTATTGCTGTTTAAACAGTAATTTGTTCATTCACATTTTATTATTTTTTTTCTGGTAGTGACTGCCAAGAAGCAATGTTGATATCTTGAATTACAATTAGCTCATTGTGATGTTCTTAAATGAGAGAATTTTAAAAGTACTTTGTCCTATCTACATTTTAGTATTTACCTAATGTACATAGTGTAGAAAGAACTGATGTCAAAAAAGGATAGAGCGGCAAATGTGCTTTTAAGTATATTATAATAGAGCCAGTCAAATGTGCAAAATGACAAATTAAATTTAATGTTCAGGTGCACTGCCAATTTGTTTTGGGGGTAAAAAGCAGCACCCTTTTCTAACCCGATAAGAATTAATCAGATTTTAATTACTCGATGTGCAACCTGGACTGTTTAGCACATTTATGCCGAGTAATCACTGGGGCATCTCAAGCCAAATGGCTGAAAATTTCCATCTTTTAAATTATGGGTATGGTTCTCTTAATCATTTTTGGACCTTCTAATTTTTTTTTTTTTTTTGCAACTTCATTTCTTCTATGACACTAATAATTTCCTTTGGGTTTTCTTTTTTAATGGAGGGGAACAATTTGCTATTTTGTATAAATGAAAGTAATGCCTGTCTCAGTGCTCAGGCCATAATGTTGTTTTTCCAGTTTTGTGGAAATATCCTCCCTGCTTTCATCTACCAGGGAAACTCCCGGAGGTTAGGGGCACAGTTTGTCACTATAGAGATGGAGCCTGACATCTTGGCCTCATTAACGTGGTGCTATAACAAAGCGAGTGAACCTCAAACCTAATTTAGCAAAACAACCAACCCCATAAAAAAGGGCAGGACAAGAAAATCAGAGGTGCTTTCAATAAACTTTTATTATTGAACTTAAAAATCTTTCTTAAAATTGCCAGAAGCTTCCTAGCCTTCTGCTGGTACTTAGGAGTTTCAGCTCACAAATGCTAGCAAAGTTACCACATCAGGCTCAGTAGATACAATGAAATCCAGAATTGCATTCATTTTTGTGCTTTTTCAATTCCTGGAGGTCCTTGTTTAGCCTTCAATAAAATCAACCCTGGACTAATCAATGAAAAATTGCAGAGAATATGAATCCTGCAAAATCAATAATTTGTATAATAATTACACAAGTATATTAGATAAGCATGGGTAGTGCATAACCAAGCAAATCCCAAGGAACGTGCTCTTGAAATCTTTAAAACTCAGCCAGATATGGTGAACTTTCACATACCTTGCTCTGGCTTAGGATGATCCTGGCGTTTAATAGAATATTGTAAAATTTTCCTCAATTTATGCAAGTTAAAAAATTAACACATATTACTTCTGTTGTGTGAGTAGGAAAATTTAAATGAACTTTAAAAGAAAAGAGACTTGGTGGTTCCAGATGCAGGTTCCCATCCTATGTCTGAAATACCACATCTACTCTCTTTCCCCCCGACAGTTCACATAGGGAATTCCAGTAACTGCTCATGGTTACATTGTCATCATCCACCCCAAAACTCCTTCTCCTTTACCAGCTCAGGTGGCTAATCTCATTGTTTTCCTCAACCCAAAGCTGTGGTGTCATGAAGAGCCCTGAAGCAGAACCAGCAGAGTTATGATTGTGCTGAAAGCCCTATCAGTCTCTCTCAGCCTCAGTTCCCTTGTCTCTAAAATGGAGGTTACAAGATTGCTGAGTATATAAGGTGAAACCTTGGAGGGGCTTCTAAACTGTTGGCCTCTGTAGACCCTGGATGATTTCCTGACATGGACTAGGTTTATCTCTGAGTAGAGGAGTCACGGCGGAGGCCTATGATGGTGAATTTTATGTGTCAACCTGACTGGGCTAAAGGATGCTCAGATAGATGGTAAAATATAAATTCTGGGCCAAGAGCCTACAATGAATCCTCACCTTTTTTGGGAGCCTCACCTTATCTGTGTGGCTTCCTCTTTCCATTAGGTAGCCCTACCAATTTCGGTCACTTTAGCCACCTGGAACTCTTCTCATTGCTTCCTCGGCTCAGTGAGATTGCCAATCTCCACTCAGCCTCACGTTGCGTGTTTCCTTCTGTTCAATGTCTTAAAACAGCTACTTTATACACTTTGCCCAGTTGTAGAATTGTCTTTTGCAGGAAGCAAATCTGGTACTGGTTATTCTGTAATAACTGAAGCAAAAGTTTTTATCTAGGTTATTTTGCTCTAAATTGTACACAGGTTATTTATTCCTGGCAGTGTTAATACACTGAGACTTTGTCTTCTATCACTACTAAAATCTACCCAAAAGGAAGTGAATTTGATTTGAAAAATAAATACTCAACATGATGAAAGATGCTGATTTCAAATTGTAAGTTTCAACTACTGTAGAATGAGGATGCCCTAATCTAAGAACACAGAGAAGACAATCAGATAGAATTGCTACTCAATAGGATTTTCAGGCATAATTATGAAATTAACCAACACCCCTAAGGTTTTAAATTAAAATGTCTAAATTTAGACTGTGACTTCACACATGTAGCAACATCTTTGTAACTCCATGTAATATAAACCATTATTTTGAAAATAAACACTAAATAAAGCACTCTCTCTCTTCTATTTATCTATCTATCTATCTATCTATCTATCATCTATCATCTATCTATAATCTATCATCTATCTGTCATCACCTACCTCTCACTCCTTGTCTTTTTCTGTAACATTTATTGAGCAGTTACTGTATGTTAAGTGCACTACATACCACATCATATTTAATCTTCACAAAAAAACCCTATGAGGTTAAGTAACCTTCCCAAGATTACTAATAATCTTGGGAAAGTCAAGGATCATATCTAGATAGTTGATACTGTTGTAAGTGCTCCCAGTAATAGGGAGGATGTGGATCCTTTTAGGGAAAGACAGTGAATTCTGAAAGAAAGTTTACAGTCTGTACAATAGATATCTGATGTTCCTTCTACACTTGTGACAAGTTGTGGTTTGTGGGTGCATTAGTAAGTGTACCCCTAGATAGAATCCACTAAATTTATTCTCACATTGTACAAAAATGACCTAAAATATAGATGAGGAAGGAAATTTGCCACATCACAGTTTATTGTTTGCTCAAGATTATAATATTCCCCCTCCAAACATGTCTTGCCTCTCAGGAGAATCTTTCATGACTCATTATGTTGTAAGAACATACTAGCTCCAATATAAGCATCCAGTCTTCAAATCATGGCTCATTTCTTATTTCTCTTCTCTTTGTGTGCTTCTTCATCTTGCCCAGTCCCATAGTTGTATCTTGGTATAATCTTATAATCTACAACATCACTTATGTCCATATGAAATGAACAAAGCAACATGCATTAAAAAAAAAAAGGATCAATTTATGGTTACCAGTGTATACCATAGCAAAAAGTTTATCATTGCCTGCCTGTGTCACGTGGCTTATTGGTACTCAAAACTATTGAGTTCATTTTTAAGAAGACTCTCACATTTTTGGCTTGTGTTTTTCTTTTTTCTCTTTCTTTTTTAATTGGAGTTCAATTTGCCAACATATAGCATAACACCCAGTGCTCATCCCACCACGTGCCCCCTCAATGCCCATCACCCAGTCACCCGGCTTATGTTTATCTTTTGTGTTTTCACTTCCTCTGGTATTTCTAGAGTGCAACTGCAGGAAGAAAACGATGTTTGATGATGCCAGTAAAGCAAGCTAAGGAAGTAACAAAGAAGAAAACAAGAGCCACAAATAAGAATAATGTAAAGATAGAAGTTACTCTCATTGCTCTTAAATCCACAAAGGAGAATTCCTGGAACAATTTGCTGGTTTATTTAGTAAAAAGTGTGCAGTTTATAAAAATATAAACTGTTAACTGTAAATATAAACTGTTGTGATACATATCTTCCCTTAAATTAGTTAATGAAACTCTGTGCAGAGAGAAGCTAGGGGTTGAGATCATGTCACCTGTCACCTTGTTGGTTTACTAGGTTTATCTTGACTGGTTCTTTGAAACTCCATTAACCTGCTTTCCATCTAGAGTCAAAGACATGATCTGCCGTTGAACTTAAAAAGAGTTTTTGCCATTAGAAACTGTAAGAAGCAGAGTGTGGGTTTTGTTTTTCCAAAAGAACCTCTTATAGGGCTGGGACCAGATCTTATATTGCTTTTCTTATTTCTCCACTGTTCTTGGAACTGGCCTCTGTACCCAATTACTATTTAATAAATACCTGTCTTTGACAGACTTTCAGACTCGGAAATGTTAGTCGTTTCCGTTTATTTATTTATTTATTTATTTATTTATTTATTTATTTATTTATTATTTTTTATACTTTTCCCTTCACCCTCTGGGTTCTTTTTTTTTTTTTTTAAGATTTTATTTATTTATTTATTTATTTATTTATTTATTTATTTATGAGAATACACAGAGGGGAGAGAGAGAGAGAGAGGCAGAGACACAGGGAGAGGGAGAAGCAGGCTCAATGCAGGGAGCCCAACGTGGGACTTGATCACGGGTCTCCAGGATCACACCCTGGGCTGAAGGCAGCGCCAAACTGCTAAGCCACACGGGCTGCCCAGTCGCTTCCTTTTAAATAATGTTTTACTTGTCTCTGACCTGGGAAGGTATCTAAATGCATTTAGATGCTAGCTAAATTAATTTTATCTCAGTAGCTAAGATGCTTATTAGGTATATAATCTTATAAATACAAAAGATATCTCTTATAGTGAGAAGACTTTTTTTCTCTGTTAAAAACTAAACTCTGCAAAGAAGATTTTGTAAATTTTCAATAGGATTTGAATGTTCATATGTATATGTGTTCTTAATATTCTTTTGGGGACCTAGATGTAGTAGGGCAGGGGGACTTTTTTTCTTCTTTCAAGGTACATTGAATAACAGAAAAAAAATCTCTTGAGGGTAACATAAAGAGTCAACATAGTATTACACTCATTAATTCCACAAAGATTAAAAAGCATAAAAATTTGTATTATCAATTTATACAGAGAAGCTGGGGGAGGAAGGAGTGAAGGCTTTGGGTCCCTTTGAATGTTTTTCACAAACATCTACCCACAAAAGCTTCAATAGCAAGGTGAAGTGATGGATGGTAGATCCCAGGGTCTGCTATCCCAACTTGAATTTTGCATCGTAGACTCAATTATAAAAATAATATTTATCTATCATGAGTTAAATAACAATTTTAATCTCCAAGCTTTCAACTACAATTGAAGTTGTGGGATAACAAACCATATGTACACTATGAATTTGGGTATTTTCTGGCATCATTTTTTGTACCCTTATAGAATAATAATACTCTAGTTTGAAAAACATGGTTCTGTAACACCTTATATAAATATTATTATAGTGAACTTTAATTATTTTTTCACATTGTCTACTCCATTACATTCTGAGTTCCTTGAAGTCAGGGACTGGATCTCATTTTTTCTCTGTGTTATCAGAGGCTAATTTAGTGCAACACAAACAATAGCATATGGTACTTGTTTGCCAAATAGAATTAAATTAGGGCATATTTTATACTTGGGCAGTGAAATGTTCATTTAGACTGGGAGCATCTTTGAGGAAAATGACTCTGGTGATAATTGTTGACAGTTCATCTTTTTTAGTTTATAAGATGTGTTGTGGTTTAAATGAAAGCAACTTTGGAACAGTTGCCAAGAGAAAGTCAACTTGGCTGAACATGCCTTCTTGGAGCAGGTCTCCAAGGCACAGTCTGAAACCACCTGGAGCACATGGGGCCATGACACAATCAAAAGAAGTTTGACTTCTCATCAGTTTTTACATAAAAATGTTACATGAATCTCTAGACTTTATTAAAAAAAAACAATCTCTAGACTATATTAATCTGCTAGGGCTACCATAACAAAATACCACAGGCTTAAACAATAGACATGTATTTCTTATAGTTCTGGAGGCTGGAAGTCCAAGATCAAAGTGTCAAGAGGTTTGCCCAGTTCCTGTTCTTTCCAAACACATTGATTTCTCTGTCATTTCCCTTTCAGTGAATTCCCTCTCTTCCTCTCTCTGGATAATTTGTGTTGAAGTTACCCAGTATTTGTTTCTGTTGTTCAAAGTCATAACAACTCTATTCATTACATGATGTTTACCATTGTCATAAAACTCTGGTCTTACATATTTACATGTGGGTAGAATTTCTGAACTTCAAGAACTTGTAGCCAAGATACATTGTTATCAGTGCCTCACTGGTGTGGTCTGGGATGAGTCACAGCATCCGGTGGCTGATTTTTAAAAGGTTTTGCTTTGATTGGTCCTTTTGGAAAATCACTGTGTTATTATTATGTTAAATGTCATTTAGTTCTGCTCTAATTCTTCATTCTCATTGTTCTTCTGTGGAGATGCTAAGGATAGGAAGGTCATGGGGTCTTTTCCTCTGTGAAAGTAGGACCTGGATTAAAAACTCAGAGTACTGTTGTATTAGAGGGATGGTCCACTATGTCCCTGTTCTTTGGACACTGATCCAGAATATATTGAAGTAGCAAAGGACTGCACCATTTTGTATACAAATATTGATAAAGCAAGGTAAACAGAAAAACTAGGTGGTAGGTATAAAACCAATCTTCTGCGTAATGAGCAACCAGTCCTTTTGCGGGACAATAAATAGTCAGGAGAGTAAGATATCTTTTTAAAAATTTTTGGCACAAAAAAAGATGCAGAGTATCAAAGCCCCCAAGGATGCTTTGCTTCTATAGATGCTCATGGTCTTAGCCAGTCAGGGCCAAGCACCATGTGAAGAGGGAGCAGATTCTTTGTGCAGCTCTGAAGAAGCAAAGGACTGCCACAGGTGCCTGTAATGGCTGGGAATACCAGCATGGGCAGAGCTTCAAAGAGAATTGGAAACCATCAGTATTTATTACAAACAAAAATAGAGAAATAGAACAGGTTTTGGTTCTAGAAGCACATAAACTCTAAACTTTATTATAGTCAAAATTTTCCCCTTCCAAGTTTAATTTTATTTTTAAAGTATAAAGTGATTCTGGATACATTGCCTTGAATGACTGTCAAATTCTTGAATGTGAGAAGGTTGACTGTTAGATCTAGGGCTACTGTAATGAGTAACATTGCTAATTGTGGTCCATAAACAACCTACAGACTCCTAGGGCTTAGAAAAGGTAAGAGGGGATGGGATAACCCCAAAGTACCTAAACCTACACTATTATAACAAAAGACAAAGGCTGGAATTAATTATTATATTATCTTTGATCTTTGGAAGGCTCCTTCTTTTATAGCAGTCCCCTTAAATGCTGGACATTAGCTTTACTTATTTTCCAATTCCAAATGATGTTTTTAGAGTAAATATTTATTTCCATGGAATAGACTTTGCTTATGTACCATTTTAGAAATTTACTCTTGAGGTCACAATTTCTTGAAAGGGTTAAGATCTTTAACAGAAGCTTTTTGATAGGCAATTTTTGTTCTTGGAGAAAACAAGGGCTACTTTATTCAGGCTCTATTTGAAAATTAAATGTCTAAACCTGAACCTTCCTCTTACCCCCCAAATCATTTTCTCTGGTGTTCTAGTTGATCTCATTGCTAACCATTCTTCAAACCCTTCTGAGGATTTTAAAAACACCTAGTTCTCTGAATTTCAATACAGTTTACTTGAAATACTTAGAGTGGTTTCCATTTTCCTGCACAAATCCTTTCCGATACAGTGAGTATGTGAGCATAATATAGCAGGGTACAGAAAGAGGAGGCGAGGCATCACAGACAGACTTGTCTTGATTTTCAATGTTGCCGAGGGCTACTGTGTTTACCTTCAATCAGATGGGGACAAGTTAAAACTATGTGTGCAAGACATGTCAGATAGGCACGCACACAGCTGACCCAGAACAATGTTCTTAGGTGAACCATTACAATTTTATATCTATACACCTAGATAACATCAGTCTTGAGTTTTTATCCTATAGAATAATTGAAATTAAGCTTTGTTCTGGTGGATTCTTCAGCCTTGTGTGAAAGACAGGCAACACTAAGTGTCCCCAGGCTATTTTAGTAGTTACTTGGCTGGAGCTGAGTGGTTTGGATCATCTGTTTCTTACAGGGATGGAATGCAAGGCTGGTCAAGCTGGATCACTAAGCATTAGCAGACAGAATTGGCTGGTGGTATGCCCACTTCTATCATACCATGCTTATTCTTCCAGAAGTTGTTCATTTGGTTAAAGAGATGACCTTCAATGGTATAAATATGGACTTTTAAAAAAAAATCAGGAGTATACTAGTAGCTATGCCAGAATAAATTATTTTATTTATTTGTTTACATTTCCCATCACTCACCACAAAAACATAAGCTTCTTGATAGCAGGGACCTTGTATGTTTTACTCTATCCTTAGTAAATAAAATGCTTTTATCTATTCAAATCATTTAGTAACTAAATATTGAATAGGTACTATGTCCCAGATACTAGACTAGGCCTCGGGGGTGTAACAGTGGGAAGACTTGGCTTTAGAGGTTCATTAGTAGTAATAGGGAAAAATTTCATTAGCAAGACATCTTTTCTATAGTTTGGGTTTAAAAATAAAAAAAAGTCACCATCTTTTTATTATGTACGATGTGTAATAACACTGTTGGAGACTGATAGGGTGCCAGATATGGCTTTTATTTTACCTGTTAAAGGAGATTTATAGAGAGCTCAGAGAGGCTCAACAGCTAAACATTTAGATTTTACTCTAATTGGAAAGGAGAATTTAATTTTACTGATAATTATAGGGGAATAAAGAGTGCACTTAAGTTGAAATTAAAAAGTAAAATAGTAAACCAGTTAAGTTCATCATAATATTGTAGTTTTCCCCTGATAGTTTGCATTATATGATCATGTCCATGATCTCATAGAATATATTAAATTCTATGGTTTATTATAAAAAGAATATTATACTATGCAAGTTGATGAATAGATAGATGTAAAAGAATACTTTGTGTGTGTGTGTGTGTGTGTGTGTGTGTGTGTGTATGTGTGAAAAGATTGAGCTCTTTACCTTGGAACGGATTTGAAAATTGGGTCACCTTATCCGTTTTGTTCATATTGATGGAATATGGGTCACTGACGTCTAGCTTTGTTTAGCTCTTCTTGCTCCATTTTGACAAAATGATAAAGAAGCTAATTACTAAACTACTCAGCTAACAAAGATGAGGGAATCACCTTCTCAAAAATGGAAAAGCACCTTTTCAAGTATATTGAAGGCCCATCAAATTCAGACTTGAAATTTTTCCCACTTTAGAGCCTTGCTGAAGAGGTATGTATTGAGGGGAATGTAGCTCCAAATAGCTCCCCAGCCTGGGTGTTGGAGGGTGAAGACCCCTGTGCTTGGAAAAATGCTCCATCAGAGCAGGGAAAATGTCTCTGAAGCATCCGTTATATATTTACTGAATAAATGAGGGAAGCTTGGCAGCATCATCTTGGAGTAGGGATCCTGATCTTTCTGAACTTATGTTTCTATTTGCCTGTACCTGAATTTCATGTGTGATCTGGATGTGTAACGGGGGCAACTTACTTCTCTCAGCCTCAGGTTCCCCACTTATAAACTGGAGATTCTAACGCTCCTCTATTACCAAGAAGGAATAAAAATTCTCCATGAGAATGACCTAACCTCTTTGGCTCTGCAAATATGGTCATTTTGCTATCACCCAGCTTCCCTTCAAAGAAGGCTGAGTGCATGTCTTCATTACGAGAAGAAAATAATTTATTACTTTCTATGTTCCTCACCTTATACCTGTGACTTTTCCTACTTTCTCTTTCTCTGTGCCTCTTCCTTCTCTGGCTCTTTAAAACTCGGTGTTCTTCAGATTTTCTTTCTCATGATATATACTCTCATTGGTTGGTCTCATAGATTTTTCTAGGTTTAAGTACCTGACCATGTCCAAATTTACATTTCTAGCTCAGTCTCATGTCCCTCTCCCTGAACCCTAGACTGGTATATGCAGCGACGTTCTCTATTGTCACTTGGATGTCTGTGGCAGAGGCAGGCTAGTTGCTTATCCAACCCGGCTCCTCTTCCTGGGCACACAGTTAGACTATCATTGCTTTCTTCTTCTTTATTTAATGTGAGATCAACTAAATGAGCACTAGCCCCTGGTCTGATGTGAGTGGAGATGATAGGCATCATTTCCATACATCTCTGTCTTCTGTCTTCGTGGCTGGAAGAAACGTTCTCCAAGATGGCAGCGTCATAATAGGAGAGGAGTCTGGATTCCCGAGTCACTCCTTGAAGGAGAGCTTCCCAGGAGAGCTGCCCAAACTGCACTGGGCTGTAATATGAGCCAGGAATAAAAGTTTGTTAAGCCACTGAAATTTGGGGGTTGTTTGTTGCCATAGCAGAGCTTGACCTTTCTTTATTAAAATGGTGTCCCCTAGGCACTGTGAGCTCAGCAGGTAGTCTACTTTCCACCTCGGTTGGTGGCACCATCCTCTTTTTAGTCACCCAATTCACAGTCCCCTAGTCCTCAGCCAAATCCAATTAATAACTAACTCCTGTGGATTTTAACTCCCTTATTTTTTCTTGGAAGTATCTCTTTGTTTTGTTTTTTTTTTTTTTCTTTTTTTTTGAACCATTACTCTGATCCAGGCTCTTGCATTTCTTACCTACTTGTTGATTTGAATGAACTTAAAACAAACAGGATGCATCCTATTAGAATAGTGGGTCATTATTAAAAGGCATTCCCAGCAGGGAACATAAGAGAATGTGGTGACAATGTAACATGTAACAATACAGTTGATGTCTGGAAACCAGTAAATCTCCAGATCACTGATGAAGGAAGTGGAGACCTCCCTGGCCTTTGCTCGGTGCTGATGATGCCTGTATACAAAATAAAAAAGGACCCCATGCGATGCACAGATGGACAAGTGAGGCTTAATGCAATTAACCGTGGACACCTGGATACTTCCTATCTACCGTCTTCCACTTTATCTTTTCATCCACTCACGCGTGCTTTTGATAAAGGGTCACAATGCCAGCTGCTTACTGAGCGCAGATCAAAGCTGGAGCGATAGTCTGGCAGGGGTCTTCTTGCTAAGCTTAACCTTACCTGGGAGAGTCAGTTAGCTCAAAACACTTCTAATCACCTGTGATCCCTCCTTACATCTCCTGCAGAGTGTGGCACTGTAGTTGACAGCGCCCACGCTCCCCTGTCCGTTTAGTGATGCTCCCTTTACAAAAGCAGCTCTTGGTTTTATCAACCTACATTCCCTCTCCCACGAAAAGGAAGCCCCACTTTGATCGTGCCACTCCTGCTTCGAGGCCCCTCCTGTGCAGCGGCCTTCATTTTCCTTATTTCTGTGGCGGTTCTCTCTCCTCCAAACCTCAGCACACATTCCCACTGAATATTAAAAAAAGAAAATTAAAAAATAAGCCCATGTTTTAAAAATGGGGTTCTTCTTTAAATAATTCATCAGCAGTCCACAGCTTTGGTCTTCCCTATAGAATAAAAAGATTCTATTGAAACCAAGGAACACAGAGGTGATTTTGAGGTGTATGGATGGACAGCTTTGTGCCCGGTTTTATAGGAAAGCTTGTGATTATTAGAGGCTTACACCAAGATGCAGTGACTGAACTTTCCTCGCCCTCCCCAGTCAGGTATCTGGGGGACATCTCTGCACCTGGAACTGTTTCCCATATGAGTACAGAGTTGGCCATGCTCATCATTTTTACTGCTGACCTTCTTCTGGGCCCCTTCCTCTCTACTTGTTTCCTACCTTGAGCCTGGACTTTTCGGGCAGTTGTTATATTGTCTCCCCCTTCCCCTTCTAGCTAAACCGGCCACATGCAACAGACAATGATGTCATCTATATTCCATGGGAATGACGGCCATTCTGGAGCCTCTTCCAAGAGTATTTGCTTTTAAAGCACTATTTCTACCTGCAAAATGAGAGACTGGGCTCCCATTAGAGAAATTTAAGGTGAAATGATTACAAGAGGGGGTTGAAGATATTTTTAAGAAGAATATTCTCCCTGAAATCCTTTCGTAACCTGTAACTCTATGCGGGTGGGTGGGTGGGTGGGGGGACCGTCACTATCTACTGTGAGGCTGGTTCCATTAGCATCTCATTATCTGTCCTAGGGAAATAGGTACAGTGCTACCTTCCATCTCCTGAGTATTCCCTATGTAAAAAGAACAAAGACTTTTTAAAAAAGGGGGACATAAATGAGGAAGCTGTTCTCTGTTTTCTTCTTGTCTACTGTGCATGCATCCATGTAACTTCCTATCTCCATCCTTTGGATATGTCTTTCTCCACGTCAGGAATTCCTCTCTTCTCGCCTTCATGCCTATCTTTCAAGTGCTGCTCCCCCAGTGAGGCTCTCCCTGGTTCCTCCCATTGGAATGGTTGGAATGGTTTCTTTTCTTTGTTTATATCTTGAGCACAACATTTGGCAACACTTTGCATTTTCGTAATCTCTAGCACACTGAGGCACAACTTCTTGACACTCTGCAAAATTCAGTGTAGTGGGCCACTTGTTTGGTTTTACAAGCTCGGAGCAGTAGAGTCTCAATCACTGCAGTTGGGTGGGGCCACCTAGTTTACATTTCTGTGCATATGATACTATCTATTTTTTTTCAATTTCATTTACATTTTTTTGTATTTTTTTATTGGAGTTTGATTTGCCAACATATAGTGTAACACCCAGTGCTCATCCCATTAAGTGCCCCCCCTCAGTGCCCGTCACCCAGTCACCCCATCCCCCTGCCCACCTCCCCTTCCATTACCCCTAGTTCATTTCCCAGAGTTAGGAGTCTCTCATGTTCTGTCATATGATACTATCTAAAAGGGGACCTTTATCTTAGGACTTAATAGAGGTAATAAAGATGTGCGTCAAATCATTTTTGCAACACTATGGCATATAAATAAGTAAATGATAACTGAACTCATGTTATGGAATGACAGCATGTGGAGTTAGCAGGCAAAATTATTTATCAATAACGAATTATACATGAAATATAGGGGGATTCTGATATTGGCCAATTTCCTCCTCACTAAGGGATTGATAAACTGCTCAGTAGTGTGCCCAACAGAAAGGTTTCTGGTCCTCAGTGGATATTTTTTCCTCCTTTTTCTATCATCCAAATTCTCCTGGCTCTTGGATTCCTTCTGTGTGTTCCTTATTGTTTTGATTCCGTATCTGCATGAAACTGTTTCTTTCTTCTATCAGAGCCCTTAATACTATTTACAGAAAACCTATTGTCCTTGGTTTTTTCATTTGCTCTTATGTTCTGCAAAATTACCCTACTTTTCCCCTTTCCATACTTTGTTTTTCTGTAGAGGTGGGAAGTCCCCACTCCATACCCTTGTATCGTACATAACAGGAGCTTCTTGATTGGGATCTGAGCTGAAAGAAGGTTCTCTCTTGGGGCACACTGACAAGGTATCTAAGACACCCTCACTTTTTCCTCATCATTCCTCAAGGAGCTCTGATGTGCTGCTGCCATCTGCCATGGGCATTACTGCCTTAGTACACCATACCCAACCTCCTGTGAAGCCCATCCCATGACGGTGTTTGTGGCTGTGCCTTATCTCTTCTACTAGACAGTAACCTCTTGAAGATATCAACAGTATTGCATTCAATTTGTATCCTCCAGGGTCCTAACAGTCATGCATAGGGTAGATGCTCCTGGAATGTTTAATGGATTGAACTGCATTAGCTATTACTCTAAGTGCACAAAAAGGGGTGCTAGAGCTCTGAAGAGCCTTAATTCACCTCATGGGGTTACATGAAGATCTGTCAGACTTAGTTTATACATCCCAGCTCTCCATGGGTAAAGTCAATGCCAATTAACGATGAGCTTCTGCTTTGGAGAGAAAACGCATTTTCACCTAAAGGCTGATCAGTTTCTTTTCTGCTGTATATCTCAGTGATCATAAAGCAAGAAGACCCCTGGGACTCTATTCTATTTAGGCAAAGGCAGGTGTGCTGGGAAGCTTTATATTTACACACAAACACAGAAAGCAGGGCTTATTTTTGCAATTACTTGCGAAGCTTGCCCATGTTTTCCAGCATGTAAATTAGGACTTGAAGGAAAACATCTAATTGCATTTCGCTCCAACTAATTGCCAACTCAAAATTTTAGATTAGTGTGCACACCATACTTAATTTTTTTGTTGTTATTAATAACACATTGAGCGTGGTAGGATGAAAAATAATGAGATGGAACTGAAAAGACTTGAGGGCTGGCCCATTAAGGAAATATTTTGGGAAGGGTGGTAGGGAAACTTTGAGGAATGTGGACAAAGCCATGGCTAAAATGCCAGACAAAGATTGCCTGGGTATCACACTCCTTTATTGGTTTGCTGGTAAAGATTAGATGGAGAGGAAAAAATAGAGATGGCATTTGGAGTCATTGCCTGTGTTTTGCCACAAGGAGGGGCCATGGTTACAACCATAGATGTGTCCTTGACTTGTATTATACCAGTAGCCTTTCCTGCATGAAAAACAAAACCTGCTTAAAAGAGCTTTTTAAAAAATATGCTACACATCCAGAAAGAATGGTATGGTCTTTTGTGAGTAATATAAACATACTGTGATATCCTTACGTTATCAAATGAACATTACAAAGCATGACAGAGTCACAGCCACACACACAAAAATAAGGACACATTAATGTTGACTGGAAATAAAAAGGGAGAAGCTTTTTCACATGTTGTCATGAAAAGGTAACTGAAGGCCTCAGAATTCTCTTGTTTTCTCAGCAAGAGTTATTCTCCAAAGGACACAATGAACTTTTTGTCCTTCTAAACACAGAAGTCAAAAAATGTATCCTTGAAGCTCAATTTAAGCAACAACAGGTTTGTGAATTTATTTACCATCGGGGAGAATTTATTCAGAGGTGGTTAGTTCCTGGGTTTCTAAATGAAGAGTCAGAACGGAGACTGGATGGATCTTGGAAAAACGTCTGAATTAAATAACATGTTCCCATCATAGCATTCCCTCTGCATTCAGCCCCACCTGTGCCAGGCATGGCCCTAAATGCAGCAGTTGTCCCAGGGACAGTGCTCAGTAAGATACCTCCCTATTGTTGGGTTTCTAGACAGGTGGAGAGCAGATATTAAAAAGAAAAAACACCAGAGATATAAGTAAATATATACTTATAAATTATGTGAAATGCCATGAAGAAAAAGTGCAGGGATTGATTGAGACAACAAATGTTGCATCTCATTGAAATGGGGAAAACTTGGCAAAGCCTCTCTGAAGAAATGACATTTAAGCTGAGACCTATAGGATGAGGAGGATTTAGTCAAAGCAGGGGAATAAATATTTCCAGACAGATGGAAGGACAGGTGTGAAGGCCCTGCAGGGACTAAAAGATGGCACTTGGGGTTGGAGCTTGGTGATTGAGAGGGAAAGTGGCTTGAAATGCGGCCGGGAAGATTGGCAGAGGCAGCACCACACAGGGCCCTGTAGACCATGGCAGGGAGTTTCTGCAAGCAATAGAAAGCCGCTGAAGGGTAGAAGTGATGAAAATCAATTTATAGAGATCTCAATGTAGAGAAAAGGTGGGAGAAAGGCAAGGATAAGTGCCAGAAGACCAGTTGGGAGGGGATTTCCACGGGGATGGTGAATGTGCTCATTTGCCTATTTGTTCTGAAATCTGTCCTTCATCCTTCCCATGCAAAACAAAGTATATTTCCCAAACTCTCTGGCTAACTTGCTTTTGGATGGACTGAACCACCATGACGCAGTAGAGGGAGATTACAGAGCTGGAGGGAGAGGGATTACAGAGTGGACGAAGGGAGCAGCCGGGATAGTTTCTCTTGTCTCTCCCTGCTTTGTGGGGCATTCCTAGCAATTTTGGTCCTTTGTGGTGTCAGCTGATCCTGGACAGCTCCTCTGGACAGACCCATTGGATAGTCCTATTGATCATTCAGGGCACTTCCCCCATGGTTCCTCTTTCTCCCCGGCTTCCCAAGTTCTTACATGGTAGCAATGCCATCTCTTCCTGAGTTCCTTCAATCTTGGAGGTAACAATGGCTCCCTGCTCTTGCTAATCTCTGGGTTGCATCACCTTTATAACTAGCCCCCTAGATTTAAATTTCCTCAATTCAAAGCTTGGGCTTTGTTTTCATGACTGGTCCTAACTGATGCAAAGAACAGCAGTGACAGCTTGGACCCCAGGTGACAATGGAAGATGAACACCTATATGGGTTTGAGATAGCTTTTGGAATCCTGTGTGAATTGAGTGAGGATGGTGGAGGAATGGGATAGATCTGCAAGCATTAGGTAGAGTTTCCCAGCACCCTGAGCAGGATTTAATTAATCTCCAGCTAAATCAAGCTGGCATAGACTTGACTGAGGAAAACAAATGACCATTGGCTCACCTCCTACACACTATGGTTATGCCCTGAAGCCCTCATTAGTGGTCGTGATGTGGTCCACAATTGGATCCAAGCTAATACCACTCCACCCACAGACTCCCACCTTCACATTCTAATTTCAAGAGCTGAGGTCTGCAGAACTTTCCTGGGACCACAGAACAATGTCTGATGATAGCCTATGCAAGACTGTGTTCCTTAAAATAAAGAAGGGATGGTTTTCTTTTGCTAAATGATTTCCCCCAAATTATTATTTTTTTTAGCTTTTCTTTCCTTTTTCTTAGAAGATCAATGGCTTTCCTCGTTTCTTTTGCTTTTTTGAAGCAAGCTGTTCTAGCAGTTACCATCTGTTCTCCTGAACCTGGCTCCCCCTATAACTCACCCCCTGACTGAAGGTGCTTTTGTTTTTTGATACACTCCTCCATCTCCCTTTTCCAACTGAACCTCTGCAGGACTCAGGACTGTGAAGTCACATGGTATGTGGGCAACAAAGTGGGACAGAGTAAAGCATCAGCGAGTTTCCTGCTATGGCCTACAGATAGCTGTGCACATCACGATGGTGAGAAGCCAGCTACTTCTGTGGGCCTTCCTTTGGATCTCTTAGGCTGTAGAGTAAACTATTCAGGAAGATTTGGGGAGCTTTTCTTAAATCATATTTCTGTGGCCCCAAGAGTCTGGAAATAATGACTAGCAGATTAATGTATATAGGAATGGTATAGGTGTGGGTGTTGGAAGACTTCAATGGTTTCAAGGCCTGTGGATCTGTGAAAGATTCTCCTTCCTCCCTCCCTCCACTTCCTTCCTTCCTTCCTTCCTTCCTTCCTTCCTTCCTTCCTTCCTTCCTTCCTTCCTTCCACTGCCTCTCCATCCCTCCCTTCTATCCTGTATCCATTCACCCAACAAGAATTTTGAGCACCTATCATGCAGTTATTAGGGGTGTGTGCCAGGTGCTCTGAAGTATGAAAGAAGTGCAAGGATGATGTCCTTCCAAAGTTGGGTAGAACATATACACACATCTGAAAAATGAATTTGCCACTACTAAATAGCAGTATAGGGTCCACATAAGATTAGGAATCAGGAGGTCAGTATTTCATCTCATTGGTGCTTTTGATTAACTGTGGTCTTGAGCAAGTCACATAGCCTCCCTAAGTCAATCCATGTATAACGTGGAAGGATTGAACCACAAGATCTCTAAATCCACAAGATCTCATTGTTCTGTGATTAATGGGCACAGTCATGAGTGATTTAGAGTAGAGGTCCTTGAACATTATGGCTGTAGGTTCTCCTTAATACTCTTAAAAATTACTGAGGATCCCAAAGAGCTTTTGTTTATATGGGTTATATCTATTGATATTTACCTTAAAAAATGGACATTTAATACAAAAATGAGACATTAAAAATATGTATTAACTCATTAAAAAATAAACCCATTACACATGAACATAAATTTATTTTCATAAGAGAAATAACCATATTTTTTGACCAAACACTGACAATCAATCACCCATTATTTATCTACTGAATTTCAGCTTGACCAAATTTTGATTAGGTTTTTCTCTTCCCTACAGGACCCTAAGTTTTAGCTTGCCACACATTTGAGCGTGCACTAGTGCACTATGGTGAGGACCACGGTCTTCCCCTTAATAGCTTATTCTGAGACTGGCTAACTACAAAAAGAAGCATTTCTTTTTGTCCCAATTTTATCACCTTCTCACTCCATCAGCTTGCCTTCCTCCCCCACAAAGTCCTTGCTTACCCCTCCCTACATAAGAACAGCCTCTTTCCATGTGGTATTGAGACAGTTACAGGTCCTGAGGTCAAACCATTTCCACAGTTGTAATAGTCTTTCTGAATAAAGTCTCTCCTTACCTAAGGCCAGTTTTGTTTTTATTTGGCATTTTCAAAGAAAACCTTTAATGGGAAGAATGACATTGGTTTATATTTTTGCAAACCTCCTTAATATCTGGTTTACTCTCTGCCTCTGTAGTCCATCTGCTGTGATATGTAGCTTTGGTTGAAGTATGTGGAGGAAATCTGGCCTCACCAGCTCTGTAGTTGGAAAAGGAGGACGTCCCAGATCCCCCTGACAGGATGTCAGGACCCCAGGAGCACATTTGGAAAACTGCTTTTATAGAGACTGAGAGGGAGGATATAGCTGAATACTGATCTGAATTCTCTAGAATTGACTTTGGATTTGTAAAGATGGGCCAAATAGAACAGTATGAGCAAAGACAAGAAGGAGAAAGTAAGCAAGCTGTGTTTGGAAGAGAAACAAAAAGGAAATATGGAGAGAGAAGGTATGAATTTACATTTAAGTTATAGAGGGGCTTAGGGCTTTGAATTTCCATCTCCTATCAAGTACTGTGGTCTTGACTTTTACATTATAGACATCCATTGGAAGCTTGTAAACAGGGGAGTAACATCATGAATATGATGATTTAAGGCAATAATCATGGTAATCATGTTTGGTGGATTGGTACAAAGAAAAAGAGAAATTATAAGACTAGTTGGGGTGTTATTGCAATAGTCCAAGCATGAGGTGGCAAAAGTCTATAAAGAGTGGTCGTATTAGGACTGAAAAGGATGAGGAGATGAAAGGTTAACAGGAGAATCGAGATGATTGACTGAATATAAAGGACAAAGGGGCATAAGAAGTCAAGTTAAATCCTAAATTTTGAGCCAAGTGATAGGCAGAATGGAGGCAAAATCTGTTTTGGCAGACATGGGAAATTTAACAAGAATAATTTGTGGGCAGATGATGCTTGAGATAACTTTGATATAATTTTGATATAATTGAGGAACTAAAATTTGTCATCTTTCTATGGCCTAGAAGATCTGTCCTGATCTGTCCTCTGCCCTGTGCTGTGACATCCTCACTCCACTCTCTGCTTCATTCATTGTGCTGCAGTCATGACTCCTTTCCTTTACTCCACTGCCAAGTTCACTGCAGCCTCTCCTATCTCTGCCAGGAATGCTTTCCTGTACCCTGTCCTTTCTTGTCTCTACCAGCTGTCCCCAAGTTGGCTACCTCTCAGCATTCAGGTTTTAGTTCAAATGTCATCTCCCTCAAGAGACCTTCTCTCTCCTGTTACTGCCAACCTTTTTACGTTATTTATTTTTCTTCCAGCACTTACTATTGTCTAACTTTATCTTGCATTTTTGGTTGTTATTTATTTATCCGATTATTTCCTGCCTCTCCCCACTGGATTGTAAGCTCCATCAGAGCAGATTGGTCACTTTTGTATTTCCAGCTGGTATATAGCAAGCAGATGATCAACAAACATTTATAGAATATGGAAATGAACATCAGGGTGTGGAAATTTCAGGGTTAGCTCTAGGAGTGACACACAGATGTATGAGTTTGGAAGTCATGTCAGAGAGGTAGAACTTGCAGCATAGCTGGGGCTAGATGGTAGAAGACATCTGCTCTTTCTGATAAAGGAGGTAGGACTGTGTGACAATTGGAATACCCAAGGCACGTGGAGTTGTTGTGGCCAGGATATTGAGAGATATTAGGAATGCTGTCATTGAAGACTGTGTACTGCGATGAAGTTATACCTATAAGGTAAAAGGATGTCTATCCTGTAGTTACCGTGACTATGATGAGCTGTCACTCCTATGACTATGTTATGTTAAATGGCAGAAAGGGTTTTGCAGATGCACTCAAGGCCCCTAATTAGTTGAGTTAAGCAAAAGGGAGATTATCAGGTAGGCCTTACTTAATTTGGTGAACCTTTAAAAGGAGGGCTCTAGGTGGCTTCTAGGAGATGCAAGTGGTCCCTTGCTGGCAACCAGCAAAACAACAGGACCTCCATGTGACCACAGAGAACTGAATTCTGCCAATAGCCGTGGGAGTGTGAATTAGAACCCTGAGCTCTAGAAAGGTATCCAGTCCAACTGACACCTTGGTTTCAACCTTATGAGACTCTAAGCAAAGACCCCAGCTGAGCCATGCCTGGACTTCTGATCTACCAGAAATGGTGAGATAATAAAGCTGTGTTGTTTTAAGCTGCTAATTGTGTGGAAATTTGTTACGCAGCGATAGGAACCTTGTACATGTTTCAATAAACATTTGTATGTTTAATTGCCAATCTTAGCTGAACCCCGCAACCTTCCTAGATTTCCTCATGACTATGTATCATAATGATAATACAAGAAAGCAGGCTAATGATCAAAACAATTCTGCAGCATTACCATATGGGGACCCACACAGGTTGTCTCTCTCCTTAAATCACTTACTGGTATTGTTTTTAAAAGTCATTTAAAAGTGGATAACCTAAGTTACTTTCTGCTCTAATTTTCCTTCTTACCCCACAGCTTATTAGTTTTTCAGAAATGTTAAGCAAGATTTTTTTTTTTTATGTCTGATTAATCAATTCTTTTGCCTTCTTGTTCCCCCACACTACCACCGCCATTGTTCTCTCTGTTCAGGACTCCTAGTCCCTGTTTCTTCTCCCTTCTTAATGAGCTACACTCCACATAGTAGTCAAAGTACCTTTAAAAAATGAAATTAGGTGATCAGATGATGTTATTTCCCTGTTTTAAATTTGTTATGGACTGAATGTTTGTGTCTCCTCCAAATTCATATTTTGAAGCCCTAACTCCCAAGGTGATTGCATTTGGAGATGGGGTCTTTATGGAAGTAATTAAGATTAGATAAGGGGTGGGTTTTGATCTGATAGGATTAGTGTCCTTATAAGAAGAGACACTAGAGAGTTTGTTCTCTCTCCATGTACACACAATGAGAAAAGGACTTGTGAGCACAATGTGAGAAGGTAGCCATCTCCAAGCCTGGAAGAAGGCTCTCACCAGGAATCAAATTGACCTGCATCTTGATCTTGAACTTTCCAGTCCCATAACTGTGAGAAATAAATTTCTGTTGCTTAAGGCACCCGGTGTATGGTATTTTATTAAGGCAGCCTGAGCTGACTAATAAAGCCTTTTAGTGGCTTCCCATTCCTCCCAAAAATGGAACCAGGGCTCTGTATCATAAGTCCTCTCTCTGGCTTCGTCACCTCCCTTTTTTATCTGCTTTGCTCACAGTGGCCTTATTTTAGGACATAAAACATGCTGATCTTTCCCACTGCAGTGCATTGGCTCTCACTATAGCTTCTCCTCAGGAAGTTCAGTCCTTTAGATCTTAGTGTGCATGTTAGTTCCTGAAAGAGATTGTCCCTAGGGCCCTTTCTTGGTAAAATTCTGTTCCCCCCACCATTCTCATTTGATTGTTCACTTCATTTGATTGTCCAACTTGCCCACTAGATTGTAAACTCCAAGATGGCAGGCACACATCTCTTTTATACACAGTTGTATACCAGTGCCTACCTCAGTGCCTGGTGCATAGTAGGTTCTCAATAAATAATTACTGAATAAACAATGAGCTGACAGCTGATGGGTCTTGGTTTTGACTCATTCCACATAGGCTCTGGAAGCCAGAGCTCCACATCCCAGGCCCAAGTCGTCCCTTCCCTTTTTGAGTCCCTTGGAGACACCTTTTACTATTGATGTGTGTGTGTTTGCTATTAGAGGGAAAGCAATATTAATTAACTTCCAGGAAGGTGGTGATGAATGAATATGTGGGGTGTTTTGCTTGTTTGTGTTCAGAATACACACTAACTCCATTTCAGAAACAATGGATGGCATGGTTGGTTCTCAAATAGTTGTCACTTCACTAGTGATTATGGTATAAAACCATCTAGATTACAACATTTACAGTGAACAGTTTCTTATTCCACAGTGATCTCCTTGAAAATAATGTTAACAACATCGTACAAAAAGATTGTAATTGAAGGGTTTTTCATTCACAATTTCTCTTTAGTTTCCCGAAGATAGTTCTTATGGCCCTGAGTAATGCTACTCTCTTTAAAAAAAACAAAAAAAACCCTTCATTTTTATGTTCCCTAATTAATGTTCCTTAGGGCTTTTAAAAGCTTTCTAAAAATTCATTTATTTTGAAAGCATAAAAAAATGGGTGGCAAATATTAGGTTTTGGCAATGGAAGAAAGTGGGTGGGTGGGGATGTAAGGTGAGAAAAAAACCCAAATTATTACAGGATAAGATTTCCAAATCTGGGTGCATGAGGAATTGTGTTTTAAGTATTTTACATAAGCTGCATAAAAATGGCATCTGGATGAAGAAAAGATTGCTTTATTCATAGTAGAAGTCCCACTAGAACAGTGAGATACAATAGCCATTATATGTCCTGTGTTCTCTCTCTCCATGATGAATGAGAAGGGATATCCTGGGTTCCCCTTCTAAGCCCTCTTTGCTTTAGGGGAGCATGCACTGTCTCCCCTTAATCACATTGAGGCCTGCCTCATGTATGGTTTTCTCATCTGAAATTTCTCCACTACAAGGAGGCATGTTTCAGAGCTCTCAGGGAGGTCTCTGTGGCTGATTCTGGGCCTACTTGTTAACCGTACTGTGCGTACTCACATAGGTAAGGAATATTGTTACAGAAGTCCAGGAGAAGTACTGTGGAGGGTGTTGTCCCACTTTGCCTTCAGAGTTCAGTCCAGACCCCACCTAATCCACAGTCCTCTCACCTGCATGTGTTCACCTGTGTGTGTCAAACTTAAATGCCTACATGTGCCAGAGAGAAACAGAATTTTGTGATTTGGGCAGATGGCAGACAATAGAGGGTGGTGGGTCTGTTAACAGGCAGTGGTTGGCTCACCCAACAATACTTGGGTACTTTAAAAAATATGCATTACCTGGGGTGCCTGGGTGGCTCAGTCAGTTGAGCTTCCACTCTTGGTTGTTGTTTTTTTTTAAAAAAATGTTATTTATTCATTTGAGAGACAGAGCATGAGTGGAGGGGGGCAGACAGAGAGGGAGAAGCAGACTCCTTGCTGACTGACCAGGGAGCCCTATGCAGGGCTTATCCCAGGACGCTGGGATTATGACAGAGCCCAAGGCAGATTTGTAACTGATTGAGTCAGCCAGGCAACCCCCACACCTGGTTTTGGCTCAGGTTGTGGTCGCAGGTCCTTGAGTCATGGCCTTGGCCCCTGCGCTCAGTGGGAAATCTGCTCTCCCTCTCCCTCTCCCTGCTTTCACTTGCTCTCTCTCTCAAGTAGGTGGGTAAATATTTTCTTAAAAATGCATTGTTGGCTGTATTTGACCCTCAAGTGACGGACCATGATTTCCATCTACAGCCCTTTGTAGTCTTAACTCCGTTCCTACTTAGCATGAATTCTAGCATCTTAAGTTTCTGGGAGTTGGGCCTTATGGGTGTTTTCTTCAACTGCACTATAATCACTTCAAGGAAAGGGATTCTGATGGATCTGTTTGTTTTGTGAGTGGGAATCGGCCCATTCAGCTGCCCGGGCCCACCAGACGCCTGCCATACACGCCGGCCCGGTTCTTGTTGATCGGTTGCTCACCTGACATGTTGGTGAACTTGTGGCTGCAGCGCCACCTCTCCAGACTGTGTTCTGCTTAATGCAGGGCTGTGGATAAAGGGCTCCGTGGCCAAGTAATTTGGGGGAAAAGCTGAGTTTAGCAAGATTAAAGTTTAATAGTTTCCTTTACTGCAGGATTTTTTTTTATATAGCCTCACCATGTTAATGAGCACCATACATTTTTAAAAGGGGTATGATAGAGACCCCCCAGCCCCATTCGGAAAATGACATTTTTCAGACTGCCTTGCAACTAACATTCTCAATGAGAATTTGGTTCTGCTTGTCATGGGCATTCCTATGAAGTTTGGAAAGAGAGTGTGAGAGGTAGGCCATCTTCCTGCTGTTGATGCTGGGAAGAAAGGTCACAAGGCTGTGATTATTTATAGGCAGTTTTGGCTCAGTTGTGTGACAATCACAGCTTCCAGACATCCGTATTGTGGCAACATTGCATGTGGGCTCTTGAGCTGAGTAGTCTGCGGCAGCCCCTGACTTCTGCTCCTCCTGTCCTTCCAAAGATTTTGTAATCACTGAATTTCTTGTATGAAATTCCTTTTCTGCTTGAAATACTAGAGTGGTTTCTGTCTCCTGCAGTGAACATCAGCTGATACAAGTGATACGATCTGTGTCTAGTACACACATTACTGTGTATTTTAATATGTATGTGTATATATATATAGATAGATATATAGATATATAGTTGAAATGTATATATGCTCAGAAATAGTTTTGTTTTCACAGCATGACTCTCAAGACCATGGTTCTTCAGAAACTGTTTTGGGAAATTGTCTATGGAAAGAACACTAAAATCAGTATCGAAAGGTGTATGTTACAGTTATGACTTCACAGTTTACTCGACTGGTAGGTGACATCCCCTCTGAGCCTCGGGTTCTCTTCCTCATTTGGAATATAAGAACAATAATTCCTCCCCTCCAGACCCCACAGGATTGTCGTGAGAATCAAATGAGATGATCAATGTGAAAGTGGTCTGGAAACTGTAAATTGTTATAGAAATGCGAAGCATTATCATTAGTCATGCTGCCATCTACGAAAATGAATGTTAGATTCATAATGCAGGGACATCATTCTCATAACGATTGCTTGAGTAGTCTGTGGTTCCTTGAAAACATTGGGGGTTTGATAGATTAATCAGTTGGGAGCAGAAAAACCACCAGCCTTGCCGAATAGACCATAAACCAAAGGGAACATTCCCCAGCTCCCAAGGTGGCCTGTTTAACAATGGATGAACACAGACTTCTCTTTCCACCCCCCATCTCTTCCAAATTAAAGCCTTTGGGGGAAAACATTCTTAACAGAATCCTTTACATCTTCAAAATAGACCAAAGAAGTGCAGCAAAATATTTCCTTCATTTGATTTTCTGTTAGGGAGATGGGTCCCTTCATTAGCAGATTGAGTACAAACAGCCCCCACAGTCTGCTCCAGTAATTTCCAAAACATGATTTACATAAATTTAACTTTGTAATCTGGTGGTTATATGACTGCATTAAAATGACAAATAATGTGACACATGATGCAGTTTCACATGTTGATATGGTAGCTGACTGTTTACCAGCAGCTGCTCCATTGGAGGTATCTCTCACTTATCATCCTTTCTTTTCTCAGGATTTGGATATCCATGAAATATCCCAAATTCTGGTCTTTTTTAGAGAGAGAAGCATACCGCTGTGTCTCACAAACAGGAAATCCGTAGTTAGTGAGTGGCTACAATTTATCTGCTCCACTTGGGGTTCCTTCAAAAAACTCATCTTCACGTCAGCAGTTCCACCCAACAAACTAAGGTGTGTAGGACCCTGTTAAATAGAGTTGATGACCAAGGTCCAGGATTTTAGAGAAGCAAACAAGCAATTCTAGAAGTTATTTTGTTCAAAGGCCTCCTTCTGTTTTCGCTGCAATCTAAATCTTTTTGTTCGATGTCTTACCAATAAATGGAAAATAACCCCACCACAGTAGGTACCTAACTGTTTTCTGAACAAATGGGTTGACCCTTTTTTTTTTTTTTTGACTTTGCAGTTTTTATCCCAACCACCAATTACATATGAGGTATTGGGATTCATAATTAATGTCCTTTCTCCTTCCTTTTTATCCTTCTTTCTTTCTCTTCTCTGCCTCCCTCCTTACTATTTTCTCTCCTTCCTATAAGACAGGGAGTACCCACTACACATCAGGTTGTGCTCAAGCCACCAGGAATACATAGGGGACACTATAGACTCCTAGTAATCTTTCCTTTTTTCTCCACTTGTCACATTTAACATTACATGTTTAATGTCTATCTGCTATTCGGATGGTAAGCTCTCTGAGGGCAGAGAAATGTGCTTTCTTCACTGCTGTATCTTCATATCCAGGGTAACACTCTGTTCACAGTAGTCGCTCAATAACTATTTATCAAAAGACTTCAACCCTTCTAGGATTGCTCATTCCCTTTTGCTGACTTATGTGTCTTATGTCTTACCTGGCTCCTGTTGCTCCCCACTCTACCCATCAGTTATTCCCACAAGGTCACTGGTGACCTGCATAGAGTCAACGTCAGCCTTTGCAAATGTTTCCGAGAACTCTCTATCATGGGTGTTCCTAATACAACGGCTTCACAATGTAAGCGAAGGGTTCTGTTGGAGGTTGACGGGCAAAGCCCTTCATGGACAGACAACTGATTAGGGAGCAGAAATGTATACATGAGTGGGTGAATCATGACAACAGTCAGGGAAAGTGAAGAACCATATAAATCCTACAGAAGTGTCAAAGAAGGGAGTAACTGCTGAGAACTGAGGTAGTTGGAGTAAACCAAGGGGAAACTAAACTTGAACTGGTCTTAAAAGACAAGAGAAAGAAGTAAGGGAAGGCTCCAACATCATTCTGAGTAGGACTTGTGGGATGTAACATGGGAAAGATGAAATCAGACCTTGAGGATATCATTTAAATGCCACGCTGAGGATTAAATTTTAACCTGTGCACAATAAACAATTACCGAAAGCCCTGGAAGTGAAACACAAAGCTGTGTTTCTGATAGAACACAGTGGTGGTGGGAAGTGGAGCCACCACCCCTACCTCTCTCTGATGCCTGGATTGCCCTTTTCTAATTCCACACTGTTCTTATTCCCTTTAGTAAACAGTCTCAGCTCTCTCCCAGCTTAAAAACTACCACCCATTCAACCAACCAAATAAACAAATGCTCCCTTGCCCCTCATCTCCATTTAGCTATTTCTGTTCTCTCAGTGAAGTTCTTAGAAGAATGGCTGATGTTCTCAACTTTCATCTTATTTACTCCTGAACCCACCACTGTCTAGTTGTTGTCCTAACCACCGAAATGCCTTTTGTCAAGATCACCAAGGAGCTTCTAGTGGTTAATTTGAAGGGATAACCTTCAGTCCTCGTGTTACTCCATCTTGCACGTAATAGTTTGGTGCCTTCTTTCCCTTTCAAAAAAATCTTTCTTGCTCTGGCTGCCTGGACATCCATAACTTGGTTTTCATATCTTTCTGAGCTGTGTCAGGTATTCTTATCTTCCATCACATCTTTTGTATATTGCTATTTCCCAATATACAGGGCTCTTTTCCTGGTCTTCTTTTTAAAATAGTCCACACAAGTGTGGGATAATTTGGTGGAGATGTCTAGTGGCACTTGGCTAGAGAGTCTGTGCTTGAGATAAAGATTGGGATGGGTCAGCATATATGGGGCAAGTGAAGACATGGGATTAGGGGAGCATGTGTAGAGTAAGAACCACTCAGATAAGCCATATGTAAGGGGTACCTGGAGGGAAGGAGGCACCCAGAGAAGTAGAAGGGAAACCAGAGAGTCTGATGAGATGGAAATCAAGGAAGGAGTGCTTCCAGAAGCAGAGAATGCTATGGACATGTTACATAATGAAAAGACTGGAATGGATCTGTTGAACCTGGAAAATGCTCCTTACTGAAAAAAAAAGATAAACTAGATTTTCATGAGCTTGAATGGGGGCAAGAGCAAGAAAGTAGAAAGAGCTAGCATGGTCTGCCTTTTCTAGAATCTTGGCTGTGAAACAAGGAAGAAATTGAGTGGAAGAGAAAGATGCTGTGTCTAAGATGGGAGAGACTCATATTATCAAGTTCTTTAGGCAAAGGGAAAGGTAAAAAGTTATTAATTTTGTATGTCACCAAGTTCATAACTAGTCTATAGAAACAGGGATGCACAGAAATCGATATTAAGCGGAGTATGTGAGATTCCAAATTTTCTTGTGTTGTGGGTTCATTTCTATTCTTTAAGTTTAATATATGTCTGGTGTTTCATTTCATTTCTTCACAGCAGTATATCATAATTTAATTTTTTTCCTTGATGTAGGTATAAATGGAGTTGCTAAGGCATATTTATGCATAGAGGGTCATTTCTAGGTACATGCACTAAATATTAATATTCCAATATCCTCTTCCTGGCTCATGAGCCAAGCAAGAAATGCATTTTTCTTGCTTAGTGATGATTTTTTTTTTCCTGAAGCATAAGGCTATTTGAGTGGGCTCTCTGTGCTCAGAGAAAGCAGTATTATTATTATTACATTTTCCTCCAAAAGAAACATTATTTAGAAAACATGATTAGCGCAGGAGCTGGTTTCTATTTCTGGTCTATTCAGAGACATGACACCCAAGCCCAGCAGATCCAGATGCAACAATACTAACTGATCTTCTGCACTGGTGGATTTAGTTTGGTTTCATGATCTTATATTCTTCATTTTCACAACAGCATTTCTCCTAGACATTGCCTTTGTCTCCTTTAGGGTTTGTAGATCAATTGAAGTTGACTTTATCTCTGACTCCCAAGCAAACCATATAACCCCAAACAAGTAAATCAAAGTGAAGAATTTCTTTGTCTATAATAACGGTTTAGAGGTAGCTCCATGACCCGGCCAAGCCAAGGACAGCCCTATTAAAGCTGGGGTTGAGTTATGGTAGATGAGCTCTGTAACTGAAGATTTGAGTCTGGAGCTGCCAGCTGCCATCTTGTTCCCCCAAGGGAAGAGCCAACCTGAGAATAAAGTTAGCACAAATGAGAGCATGGCCAAGGGATGGAGAGAGCTGGGCTCTTGGTGACATCAGTTGAGTTCTTGCCTCTAGGCATACCTAAAGCACCAACACTGCATTTTTTAAAGTCATACAAGCCAGTAAATAACCTTTGGAGTTGCATTTCTGTCCCCTGAAGTAGCAAGAGCTCTGACGAAAATGTTCACTTGATGCCACATTCACATGTGTGACCTTATGCAATTCCAGCCCCGCTGGGTAAGGATTATTAACTTCATTTTATAGATAAAGGTCACAAAACTGCTAAATGACAGAGTCAGGATGGGAAAGTCTTAAATCCTATGCTTGATCCATTATACCATAGCTCTTTCCCACAAGCTCTCTTCTAAAGTTTTTTGGGAAAAATTTACAGTGATTAATGCTATTGCCTTCCTTTACCTCACTGAACTCACTGTTAAGGTAATGGTGAGCACTCTGATTTAAAACTTAATGCCGCCCTTAGTTCTAAATTTAGTTTATTTACACTTCCTATGTCCTTTATTTCGTCTTCCTTTCCGTATATTAATATATTTTTTCTAGGTTCCATTAAAGTTAACAGATCCAAGAGACAATTATTAATCTGATATCCTGTTCTTATTTAAAACATGTATTCCTCAGTCTGCCTCTGTCTATCGATCTGACTCTAACACATCTTATTTGCAGGCAAAGTAGATGATGACTCCTAGCACCTGGCACATAACAGACATTCAATAAGCATTTGTTGAGTGCCCATTGTATGCTCTGAAACAGCTTACTTCTATTCCCTTATGAATGATACTTCTGCCATTTTACCTGGGGCTTTCTGTCCTCCACCCACCTGGCCTGATATTCCTACCTTCAGTTTTTCTTTCTGGTGTCAAACAATGGGAATGGTAACAGGTAAAAAAGTCTAGGCCACTTGGTTTCAGAGGACATGGGTTCGAGATTCCTATTCTGTTACTAAGTAGCTACTTGAATTAACAGTGTTACATTTTTGAGGCTTCTTTTCTGCAAATAGGTTGTTTTGAGGATTAAAATAAATAATATGACAAGTATCAGATATTATAGGCACATTGTATGTGCTAGTGAGAAAGCAAGGAAGAAAGGAGAAGAGATTTACTTTCTCCCAGCAAGGAATCAAGCTGAGTCAGTAAGCCAAGAAGGCCAAAGGGAAACAGGATTACAGGAAAGTTCTGTTTCAGCCCTCTGGCACTTTCTCATCCCCTTCACCTTGTTTTATTTCTCTCTGTAGCACTTAGCACCTTCATACTTTATGTGCATATACATTATGTTAATGATCTGTTTTGCCCCACTTGAATTTAAGCTCCATGGAGGCAGGGACTGATTGAGTAGGCATTAAAACCCATTGGTTCAGTGAGTGAAAAATTGGAGGAGTGTATAGAAAAATAGATTTGAGAGAATGCCAAGTAGGTAGAGGAGCAAGAATCTAGGGCATGGGTGTGACTGAGAAGGAGGAGAGGGACCCCATAAAGAGAATACCTTTAATAATATCCAGGGTCTGGAGTGGGGGACATGCTTTCCATATTTATTTTCCAAATAAACATATATATTTCTTTTGCTTTCAACAAACCTTATTACAAAAGCCACATTAAATAACCTTTACAATTTGAAATTCTCCTTAAGTAACAGTGCATTCTCGGAACAAAAGGATGGTGATAAGATGACTGTAATATCCTGAAAGTTAGGACATCTCAAATCTTATGCCTCTTCTGTTGAGCTCTGTGCTCCTGGGGAGACATTGAGCACATGGTGACACTCCTGTCATGTCATCTCATCTTATTCTTTTCCTTTCTTTCTTTTTTTCTTTTTAAAACCTTAAGACCTAATAGAGTACAAGCTTAGCAATTTAAATAGCTTTTTGTTGGCAAGTAAACAAATACTTCAAGTTCATAACAGATGCACAAGTCCACTTTGGGAGAAATGCATTATGGGCTCAGGTGCATCCTAAGAGCTCTTATAATCACATTTGTTCATCTGTTCATGTGTTGTACACCTGTACAAATTTGGCATGGGCTTGGGTACGGTGTGGGAGAGTCCCAGGTTCAAAGCAAACTTCTAGTCTTTGTTCAGTTCTCTGAATGTTGCAGATTGTTTTCCTCTCAATCCATAAAAAGATAGGATTCTTAGCATATCTAGAAGCTGCCATTGCCCTTTGGAAGAAGTATTCAACACAAACACAAAGAAATCAACCTGGATCAAAGAGCACAGATCTAATTTGTAAGCACTTCAAAGTAAGCAGCAAAAAACAGAGAAAGGTCTTCAGAATTTTTTATTAAGAAAATCCGTCAGATTTCACAGACCAGGGTAAAATCTGAAGAAATGAATTGTCTTATTTTTATTATATTAATCTCTCTCTTGAAAAATTGTATTAAGATGTTTTGACTTATATTTGAGGCCTTCCAAAAGTTCAATCTTTCCATGACGTGTGCATTAAAAACAAATAAATCTGATAGCCATGTGTATGGAAGAAGAAAAGAAAAAAGAAAATACTGAAAGTCAAAGACTATTTCAAGGCTAAAGATTATTTCTTGACTTTTCAAAATGTTTAGCAGAAGGTTAATTAGCATAGAGAATATTGAAAGACTTAGGTTTTCATTTATTTTTTTCATATACATTATGCTCTTCTATTAAGAGAATTATTATTCTCTTCTATGGGTTGCAAAGTATTATGCTTTACATACATAATATTGTGAACTCAAAGGTATATATGTATGGACCTCAGCTTTGGCTTTCACTGTAAGAATAAAGAATGTGGGGATCTCCAGAGCAGGGCTCCCCTTCCTGGAAAGATGAGCAGGATATTTCCAGTGAATGACCTTAAAAGTAGATCCTGAATTGTTCCCCTTTGGGCCTGTTAAGTTTTGACTTAGCAGGCCTGGGATGTTCAAACCCCACACATTCCAAAGAAAGGTATGGCTCGTGACTGGTTCCTGAGAAGTAACCTCTAAGACTCTGGGATATTCTACTTGACAAGAGTGTCTTTGTTTACCTGTGGCCTTGAACCATACCAGTGTGATTTATGGTGAAGGCCTTGGACGGTGAGATATCAGTTTGACCTTTGGTGGTCCCAGAGGCTGAGTAATGAAAGTCAGCCACAAGGGTACTCCATGCCTAAGAGACTTCCAGTAAAACCCTGGACTCTAGAGCTCAGTGAACTTCCCTGGTCAGCAATACTCTATATGTGTTGTCACATGTTGTTGCTGGGACAATGAAGTATATCTGTATAACTCCATTGGCAGAGGACAACTGGAAGTTTGTGCTTGGTCTCTTTGTTGATGTTGACCTGTATCTCTTCACTGTATTTAACCATATAGTGAGTAAAACAGTTTTTCTGGTCCTGTGAGTCCTTCTAGTGGATTGTTGAAACTGAGAGTGATTTTGGGGACCCTTGACAACACCCTCTTTCCAGTGAGAAGGGCTGTCCTTGCACTCACCTTCACAGCTTGTGTTCCTAACGACTCTCAACAGCTGACATCTACACACAGACTATTTGGCAACCAACTTTGGACTGTTTCACCCTCCTCACAGGCTAGCCCCTTTAAAAGGGAGAACAACTGAAGTCTAATGTCCTTTTTTTTTAGAGCACAACCCCACAGCGAGTGTAGCTGAGTTACAGACCAAGCAGGCGTTTCTGAGAGATGCTACAAGACAGGGAGAGAATCACTGACTTATATTCTTAGACAATCTCTCCCTATGATTCTTCTCACAGCCTCTCAAAGGTGGCAGCTTTCAAAAAGTCATTAATCTGCCACAAGAAGAAATGCATGTCTCTCTGTGACCTATGCATCATGTTTTTATAGAGAGGTGTCAATCATTATGGGATTCATTAAAATCGCCCTCAAAACAAATGTTGATTTTCTTTACCATTTTCTCCACACACTTGCATTAAACTTACATTCTGATGCCAAGGAATTTAATATATCTGTCCTCTGTCTTTTGGAGAGGGAGGACAGATATATTAAAAACAAATAGCAGGGCTGACAAAGCTTCACAGGTGACACTACCACAGAGCCACCATCAAGAACCATACTCCCAATCATAGCAGAAGCCAACTCTAGTTCTGAAGTACAGTGGGTTGGTAGGATAGTGAGGTGGCGACATCTCACTGGAGTAGGGAGAGAAGCTTGGAGAGGAAAGGGACAGGTCTAGAGAAACTATAAAGGCCAAGCTCTAATGAATTTGATCTTCACATGCCGATTCAGGGGTTTTCAATGGCCTCAGGGTTCTGCCCTTAACTCAACTCTTCATTCCAGTCGCCAATGCTTACTGGTCATACAGCACATGATGGGTCATCTCCCTTGCTAGTCCTTCGGCATTGTTTTCTCTTTCTTATGCTCTACTCCCTCAAACCCAGCTCAAATTCACTCCTGTCCAGGAATGTGTTTGGCCTGACTAAATGCAATTATTCCAAAGGCTCCTTGGTAATTCTGTGCTCTCTTCACTCCAGAGTTAACTTCGATTTTTGTAATAGATATGCTGATGAAGGTGGTCTGTGGAGTCAGTTTTGGTATAATGGCTCTCTGCTTCTCTATATACTTTCAACATAAAATTGTACATATGTTTCTCTGGAAAACTTTTTAGCATCCAAATCCAATCTAATCACATTTACAAACTCAGTAACCTTTTTTTTTTGAAATCATATCTAAAAGTTATTTGAGTCAAGTTTTTCCTGATGAAATAATAATGCAAAAATAAGTCTTAATATAAATGCAAAATAGCTGAGGTTATTTTTTAAATTACAGTAACTTAAAGGCTTAAAGAAAAAAAATTACAGCAGTAGCTTATCTGAACAGAGCTCATTGATATTAAAAAAATCCCAAATGGTTTCTGAAACCTGTAGGTGAAATGCATGTCCCTCTGGATACACAGATCTTTTTTTATTTCTCCTAGGATTTTGTAGGCATGGCTGGTTTTTATAAATGAGCAGGTGATGCAGACTGAGGGAAAAGGCTGCATTAGAGCAAAAGCAAAGACAAGGGATTCAGAACGTATCAGTAAATGAACAATCGGTAACCCCCTGTGTTGCCATTTTCTTCTCTGCTTTATCCTCATGTTTTTACACAGTTAATAAGGGGAATAGCTGGGACTCCAGCAGTTCTAGCTCCATATTCATGGCTCTTTCCAATTTACCACAACCGCCCTGAGCAGTGTTCATTAATCTTCAAAAATTTTCTTCTCTATATGGCAGAGTACTAGATCTCACTACTATAGCAGACACCTGTAAATCAACATGACAGAAACAGAACTTGTCCTATCTCTTTGCCCCCACACTTACTCCGGTTTCGTGACCTGTTCCTAGCCTTGTCATCAACTCAGATTCTCAACACACCTCAGCTCACATTTGATTCTTCTGTCTTCCTACTCTTACACCCATTCATTCTTGGAGATTCTGCTCTCATGATGCCTCTGAATCCCTTCTCTTCTTGTCTTCCCTGCGTCTGCCACCTTATCCTAAGTCCTCATTACAATAACTATTATTTATTACTTGTACAATCCTCATTACAATAACTATTATTTATTACTTGTACAATCCTCATTACAATAACTATTATTTATTACTTGTACAACCACAATAGCTTCTAACTGGTCTCCTAGTTTTTGGTTCCTTTCTTTCTTCCTGTCTCTCCCTTATGGTGGAGAGACTGTGCTTCTGTTCCTCTTACACCTGGAATCACTTTCCCTGTCTGTACTTTGTAAAATTCTATTCATCCTATGAAAACAGTCCCACATATCCTTTCTTCTTTCCGCACTGATAGGTTGATTGCATCAATGACCCTAATTAAATGGCCTCCCTGGGTCTACGTTCTTTGTTCTGTTAGTTGACAGTTTCTTCCCAAATTGACACTGGGCTTGTTCATGTGACTTGCTTTGGCTAATGGGACAGTAACAAACTTGTCTCAAGCAGAGGCTTAAAAAAAAAGCATGGGTCAGTTTCTGCTTTCTTTCCCTCTTGATTCTCTGTATTTTTTTTTCTGAGGTCGTGTCCAGGGAATCCTATTAGAAAGTGAGACACGTGAAACAGAACCGAGTCAGCCTAGGTTGTTGTAGCCAAGGCTATCTTGGACTAAACATCCAACATCTGACCACAGATGCATAATTGAGTCAGGCTATAAGATCAGCAGAATCATCCAGCTCACTCTTAGACATGAGAGAATTATCAATGATTGGAGTTTTGAGTCTAGGTTTGGGGGTGCTTTGTTATGCAGCAGTAGCTAATTAATACATCCACTATGCCTTTTTTTCTGAAATACTTCCATACTGTGTATACTGTTATTTTAGCATTTATTATGTTTGACTCCTGTTGGGCTGGGTCCTTTATGTCAGGAGCACATTTTTATAACCCCAGTATCTGGCATATAACCTACCACACAGTAGGTACTCAATAAATATTTATCTAATAAATCAACAAATGTAATTGTACAGCAAATCATCCCTCCCCAGTCTTTTACAAAACAACAGAGTCAAAATGTTTTCTCTTTGGGCAGGATGGGGGGACATTCTTTAAGATTTAGCAAGAATATCTGTTTCAGTCAGGTCCTTGCTTAAGTTGTGAAATAAAAGGCTTACTCTATAAGTGCTTGAGTATTAGTGTTTGCTTTTAAATTTTTCTTTCTTTTAAGCCTTGCATTTGGATAAGCCTTCTGTCCAAGAGAAGAAGCAGTCAGTCACCCCAGCTCCAGTTCATGGCTTATGACTTCCAAGGGGAGGACAGGTGCTGGATCTTGGGTTTGGGAGGGTGCCTTCCAGGGTAGGGAAAGTGTAGGGATTTGGAGAAAAGAAGGAAGATGGGAGCCTGTAAGCCATGTCTACACAGTGTTCCTTTCTCCTTCACCATAGACAATAGTAAAATACGTGCGGACTTTTACCATCTTTTCCCTTTTGACAAACTTGAATCAAATTTCATAGAGAATACTCTATAGGCAACGCTGGTTGTTGTTTCCATGCAGAGAGGTGAAAATAACTGAATACTCTTGAATTTTTTTAGCACGTTTGTACATAAATTTTATAATCTATGAATCTTCTATAGAGACTTTAGATAACACAGTGAATTTGTCTTTCTTATTTAAAATTTAGGCTATATTGGGCAGCCCTGGTGGCTCAGCGGTTTAGCGCTGCCTTCAGTCAGGGGCGTGATCCTGGAGACCTGGGATCAAGTCCCACGTTGGGCTCTCTGCATGGAGCCTGCTCCTCCCTCCCCCTGTGTCTCTGCCTCTCTCTCTGTGTCTCTAATAAATAAATAAATCTTTAAAAAAATTAAAATTTAAGCTATGAAATATTTAAATCATACTTTTACATTAAATACTAGTCATTGATTTCTCAACCAATGGCAAGAATGTCATATATATATAACATGTGTATGCTACATATGTCTATTCATATTCATATATCTAATATATAATTGGCCCTTGAACAACATGGGTTTGAATTGTGCAGGTCCACTTATACATAGATTTTTGGGAGCAAATACAATATAGTATTGTAAATGAATTTCCTCTTCCTTAAGATTTTCTTAGTGGGGTTCCTGGGTGGCTCAATCAGCGAAGCATCCTGGGATCAAGCCCCTTGAGTCATGCTCCCTGTTCAGCAAGGTGTCTGCCTCTCCCTCTCCCTCTGCCCCTCCCTTTCTTTCTCTCTCTCTCTCTCTCAAGTAAATAAGATCTTAAAAAATTTTTTTAGAAATGTTTTCTTTTCTCTAGCTTACTTTATTGTAAGAACACCATAGATACTGTGTAAAACATACAAAATATCTGGTAATTGACTTTATGTTATCTGTAAGGCTTCCAGTCAACAGTAGGCTTTTAGTACTTAGGCTTTGGGGAAGTCAAAAGTTATATGTAGATTTTCAACAGTGCACGGGGTCAATACCCCTAACCCCCACATCGTTCAAGAGTCAACTGTATACACGATATAACTTGGGGGTCTATTTTCTCAATCTCTACCCCTCCCCTCAAGCCCACAACCTGCCTGGTAGAGCATTGTATGCGCAGTAGACATTTAAAAAATTTGCCATTTCTTAGCCAATTCCATCTTCTGCCCTGTTGAGTTTTCTGAAACATTAGACATTCCTATCTCCAATCTCCTTGGTACCAGAATTGGCATGATATTTGCTACACATCAACACTTGGACAATGACTAATGGCATCATCTAGGGAAGAACAAGTAGCAGATTCATGAACTTCATTTCTTTTCAGCCTTTTATGCCAAGGCTAATTGCTTGTTTAAGTAAATGCATCTGACTTGAATAGCAATTGAAGATGTTTTGGGATAGTTTGAGTATTGAATTTCACATGCAGTGACCAAGGCTAAGAAAATTCAGGTTAATGTCCTGAAAACTTTTAATCAATATAGAGGCTTTTCCTTATAGAAACAAATTGGCGTTGGTGAGGGACAAAATCAGGGTCAGAAATTGAAAGGCCCACAGAGGTCAGACAGGTAACAGAAATGAGTCAAGTAGGTGGGGACTGTGGTGAAATAGGACTATTCTGACTGTTAAAATGAGGAAAGGCCCAGGGTGGCCAGATCATCCACTTATTAAAGCCAATTCAAAAATTCAAATTTTATTTAAATGTGATATGTGAGTTTTAATTATTGACAACGAATTCAGGAATATGGATTATTCTCACAATTATCCTTTTGCTTCCTCAAAGCTACACAGAGACATTTTATGGATTTTCCAATTGTCCTTTCTTCACTATAGGAATTAACCATTACTCTGTTTTGACCTGTGACAGCTACATCACAGGGTGTAATGGGAAATTACTGGGGACACCCAAAGCTAAGTTCTGAGCAAGCATCATCTATCGAGCAGAAAATCTGTTCATATGAACATCTTTGAACATATTTGTTCCTGATAAAGTAGTGCTTCCGGTAAAAATGCTGCAACTTGCATTGGAAATGGCTGGGAAAACCCCTCCATTTGCAAGTAAGTAGGGGGCTAATTATTTAGTGACCTTTCCTCTGCCTCAGTTGAGGTTGGCTATGGTCCAGTAAAAGAATGCCACAGATCAGTGGCAAAACAGGACCTTGGGGAGCTATAGCAAAGGGGCAAATTCACATCTTACCTCAAAGGAAATCCCTATTCATATCTTCCATGGTAAATTGTGTCTGCAGGTTATTACATTCAAGGTGAGCTGTGGGGTATACGTTTGCAGAGTGTTGATCGATTGATAGACAACCATGACCCTGTGTCCCCAGAATGCTCCTTTGTTACTGTGGCCACCCTATTCCTTTCCCTGGACTCCTCAAACCTCCCTGAAGATCTAGGCACTCCTGGGTGAATGCATGTCACTGCACTGCAAAGGGCAGAGGCTTGTTCTCTTTGCCAGTACCCAAGCCATACTGGCTTAAAATATCTAATTACTATTTTGGAATGCTTGGAATGCACAAGGCACATAACACATATTTTGCTAAAAGCCAGAGGTCCTTTGTTTCAGGCCCAATATGTAGTAGATGCCCCGGAGCATATTTCACGGGGTTCATCTTACATTTTTCTATTATTGGAAAATTTTGACTGGCTAATTTTAAAACATAGATTCTCCCCCCGCCCACCCCACCCCCCGCAAATATGTAGGCTTCACACACATGGTCTGTGGTAGCTGCGAAACAGTTGGAGAATTCCCCGTGTTCAGTGACCTCAAAGTCACACTGCAAGCTGCGCTGTGGTCTCTTACTAGCACAATAAAACATATATGAGTTGTGACTGGCTGCAGAGCTAGGAGAGGGTATTTTAGCATTTAATAATGTGGCTCCATTAATTTTGGTGGTTGCTGTACATGTTTCTATTTTTGTCTCCAGTTAGAGCTGTCAGGAAAGGAGAGAGTCAACCAGATTTCTGCAAGTGCTTTTGTAAAAAAAACGTCATTTGCTGAATCAAATGTCCAAGATGGTGCTCTCACACGTTCACCATCCCACATGCCCGTCCCAGGCTTTCCCATAAATGACTACCCAAGAGCCTGGGCAGAGAGCAAGGATGAGGCAGGGAGCGAGGGAGAAGGTAATGAGAAGTCAGAGCTGGGCTTTCACAAACAAGCCTTTCCCCTAATTGCTCCCTCCTGTCGCAGCCAGCATGGCAGCAGCAGCAGCCTCTGACCCCAGCCGCTGTGGCCTCCCTGGGTGATGAGAAGCCTTGCGTAAGCAGAGAGGGGGGCAGGACCACGCAGACATGGAGATCACGCTTCCTTCTGATAAACACCCAAATCCCATATTGTAATACCTCCCCCATAACCCCCAGTCCCTGAGAACATGACTATTGGGAAATAGAAGCATTGCGGGTGTAACTGGTGCACTAAGTGTGATGTCATACTGGAGCAGGGTGGACCTTTGATCCAGATGACTGCCATCCTTCTGGAAGGAGGAGATTTGGATGTGGACACACAAAGGCAGCATGTCACATGACAGTGGAGGCTGAGACTAGAGTGATGTCTCTACAAGCCAAGGACCATCAAGGATTGTAGCAAAGCACCAGAATTTAAGGAGAAACAAGGCAGGATTTTCCCTTCTGGGGAGAACGTGTCCCTGAGGACACCTTGATTTCAGACTTCCAGCCTCCAGAACTGCGATATGATAAATTTCTGCTACTTTAAGCCACCCACTTTGTTTTGGCTGCCCTAGGATTCTAACACGGGCCATGCTGTGCCTCAGCTGCTGTGTCACAAGGCCGTCTTGAAGTGTCTGTTAGCGTGCTCTACGCATCTGAATTCAAGGCAGTAACATCTGTTGGCTCACTGTGGTGTTGGTATTTTCCCACTTGTAGAACTTATGTTGGTGGGGGGGTGGGGGGTGGGTGGGGCATGAAGACTCAGAGATTTAAGAACCTAAACTAATGGGTTCATTCATGTGTTCAGTCACGTAGGAGCTGTGTGATCTTGGGAATGTTAATCTCTTCTAAGGTTCCTCATCTGTAAAATGGGGTAATAATAGTATCTCCCTCACTTGGTATAATTCATAAGGATTTAGTGAGGTAAAGCATTAACCCACGTTCATTTAGTCGTGGGTTTTTTGAGTTGTGGCATATGCTGCATTTACAGTTAAGTAGGGTAAAATAAACAAGAAAAAAACCAAATAGGATAATTACAAATTCCGACAAAGACTTGGGAAGCGATCAACAGCGTCTTGACAGAAAGTGTAAGTGGTGGTTGGGGGGGCGGGGGCCGGTAAGCATTTTAGATAAGAAATCCAAGGAGTGCTTCTGTGAAGAGATGAAACTTGAGCTGATGCAAAAAGGATGAGTAGGTGTTAGTTGGGTGTAAAGTTGGAGAAAGAGGGAGCAGCCTCCGAAATTCCTGAGGTAGAAAGAGCGCAGCAGGTTGGAAAAATCTGTTCAGGTAAGGAGTAGATGGCTGTAGTTTTCTGTTACCACCATAGCAAATCACCACAAATTTAGCAGCCTAAAACGACGTCCGTTTATTATCTCACGGTTTCTGTGGGTCAGAATCCTCACTCGTGTCTGGAGCCTCTTTTTCACATTATCCACATGGCTCTTCGCATTTTCGAGCTGGCAACAGCAGAGTAAGTCCTCCTCAGGCTTTGAATCTGCCTGCCTTGCTCGCCTCTGCTCTAAGGGCTCATGTGATCTATTGGGCCAACCTGGATAATCCGTGATCCTCTCCCTATTTTAAAGTCAATTGGTTACCCCTGAAACACATTCACTGTAACATAGCCACAGGCATGATACCTCATCAGACTCAGTCTGGGGTTGGAGTGTGGACTCTTCTTGTGGGCTGTAATTCTGTCTCCCACATTCTACAACCGTGGGGAGGAATCTGATGATGGATTCACCTTATGGATCATGGTGAAGATTTTGAAATCTAATTTAATGGTAATAATTATAATATTACTATCATGTAACTACTATGTACAGCACCTATTTGTTAGCACTGAGTTCTTTGCTGAACATTAGAAAACATAGTCTCATTGGATCCTCCTGATAACCTTTTGAGAAAAGTACCACTATACTCAATTTACAGATGAGGAAATTGAGGCTCAAGTGATTTGAGACTGTATAACTCCTGGCGAATCCCTACTTAAGCCCAGATCTGTCTGGTTCCAAATTCCATTAGCATTTTTATTTTAAATCCCCCTTATTTAGACATGCATTTAAGATATATTTTTAGAGGTTTCAATAGGGACTTTTCTGTTCTGGGTAAACGCATAATTGCATCTAACTAGATGTTTTTTTCTGTTTGAGTCTCTTAACCATGCCTCGGGGAATCTTAGTGATTCCAATCATTAGGTCATAGCCCAGGACTACAGGAGATTTGGCAAATTATGTATGAAAAAATCTTAAAGAATCTGTGGGGCTCAAAGAATCAAAGCTCGTTCAGGTTTTGATATACTTTTGTCAATATTCAGTTTATGGACTTTTCATTTTCATGGGCCCAGTATGGGTCTGAGTACCTGGATTTTTGTTGAGGGCACTGGACTCTGAAATTCTCAAAAGTAGGAAGGACACATATACCAGCAAGGCAGTTTCAATAATGGGGCCATGGCATCCACATTCTAATCTTCTTCAAGGATCTCATGAATTATCTGTATTTGATGACAGTTAGAAACCTGGCCATTTTCGTGAATTGTTTCCTAAGAGCTGGACAGACTCTTGTAGTCCTGGGGATTGCAGGGGAGCACATTTTCACTTGAGGCTAGAGAATATGCTTTGTTCTTATTCCATTGACCTCCCTGCTCACCTCTTGGTCCACCTTGCCAAGGATAAAGTTCTAGGGGTCTGACTCCATGCTGGGGACAAGAGGTGACTGGTCACGTATTAGTTTTTATTTCCCATCAGCTGCCTACGTACAACAGTCCCTCGCATTTAAGGGTCTGCTCGACAGGAAATATAGAGGACTATGATTGTGGAGCCCACACCCAGGTGATAGTTAAGCCTTTTCCAAGGGCCTGGGGCGAAGATGGACTATTCTTCTCTAGGTAAACAGGTGTAAATGTTGTAGGAGTGGAGGCCATGGGGGAAGGTATGTCCCACTGATAGGAGCTGTGTCCTGGGAGATTGCCCAGCAGGCATATTTTGCAGGAATGGTCCTGTCCCAGTTCCCAGGTGCCTGCCGATTAGGGGCAATTCATCATTAGTTAATATTTCAGTGCCCATCAAGCGCTGCTTCTCTGTGCTCCCTGTAGCTCCAGAAATGTTTGCTTGAGGATGTGCTGCTGGGACCCAGGACTCCAGGAGAGAATAAGGAACACACGTGCATTCCCCTTGCCAAAAACCATTTCTTTGCAGCTGCAGTACAGAAATGGGTACCAAAACGTTTAAGCCAGGCAGGAGGGGAAAGAATTCCACACAAAATGAAGCTTTGTTTGCCAAATTTCTCGCTAGTCTTTCTTATACGGGGGGTAGGAAGCATTCCCAGAAAGAGGATGGCAAATGAAGTTATGACAAACTTAAAAAAGGCAATTCGCAAGGGAATGAGATCTTCAACAAATGAAAAAGTGTAAATGGTAATATTCCAGCAAATTAGCTCCTAGAGAAGCCCTTAGGCAGAACTGTAAGCCATTATAATTAAGGATTTGGAAAATATCAGTATTTAATTAGAACCTCTCTTCTTGGTGAAATGCTGTTGTGTTGCTGTAACTTCAGGTGTAAACAACTAAACATACCCATTTCAAAAACGTGTTTTGTTGCAAGCCTTGAATCAGTGCTAATGTTAATTTGCTTATCTTGCAGCTTCCTCGCCTGTTTTTTTTTCCTTTGCTTTGTTTTATTTGTTTCTGATCAGAGCTGAATTTTAAGAGCATTTTATCTTTAATTCCCGAATACAGCCATCTCCTGTTCCCAGGCTGTTATTATAGTTATTTATTCACAAACACTGGGGAGCATCCCATAAACCTACCAACTCCTCCGTAATCAAATAAGCACGGACCCTCTAATATTTAATGTGTATTTGTGGCAGTTGTTTTAGACAAGGAGGTCTCAAATCCATTCCCAATGTAATCAAATATCTTGACAATAGCAAAATGTTTCAGTTTTTATCCCTTAACAACAGCAAACATTATAGAAATTGGCTTTTGCGGTATGAAACACTGATTCATTCACACACACACACACACACACACACACACACACACACACAGAATACTTGGTGCCTGACTCACGATCAGTCTTAGGCCCCACTTTTTGCACCTGGAAAATTCCAGACAACAGATAAACCTTTATTCCTTTGCCTATATAGGGACACATGTAATTCAAAATGTTTTCCTGCCGTGATGGAGAAGATGAGGCATTATCAAGACTAACACTACAATTTAACGCTTCAGAGGAGCAGTGTATATCATTACTCCCTCTGTAGCCAAGCACACTAATTAATATTTATTGCACCTGTCAAGCCAGTAGCCACAGCCAATCCATTCCTGTGGCAGTTCAATGGGAGACTGGACACCATATTTCTCCTTGGCAGACACGTGTGGGTCATCAGCAAAGACAGAAGCCCCTTTCCCCCAGTGAGAAGTCATAAACGCTCTCTTTCCTCTGACAAAATTAAACCATTAATTCCATTCGTGTTAATTTTTCTCCTTGTTGGGAATTGCTGAAAAAAGTGAGGGGAGGATGGAGAAAGGATGAGACGCAGCTGCATGTCCAGGATCAGCTGTCTAACATATTTATTAGAACAAGGGCTTTTGGAACCCATGACCTTTGCTTTGTATCAGACATCCCTTAAAGGTTACAGACATGTTGGGGGCGAGGTGGTTATAAATCCTCATGAAGTTTAATCACAAGTGGCAGGCCACCCAGCAGTAAATATGTTATTAAAACTCTTGGGCTTAAAACTTTGTTGGGCATCGTCAACAGGGCACGTCATCAACAGGTAGCTAGCTGGCACTGGAATTAATTAAGCTAGGGTAAAATAATAAATGAATTCTCATATTGCACCTACAGCAAGGAATTTGGCACTTGGTGCAGAGAAGTTTCTATCAAGGCTGTGAATCATTCTATAGTGCATCTGAGTCAACCCAGAACGAAGTTCACTCAAAAATTTAATTAGGAGAACATGAACACTGTGCTGGAGAAAAGTAGGGCACCAAATGCTGCTTTATTTATTTTTATTTTACTTTTTTGCTAATTCTATCAGGAGCACCTGTGTCATTAGAGCCACATGACCCAGCCTGCCAAGCTTTTGATTAACTGGAGGAACACCTGTGAGCCAATCACTGACGATTATCTGGGCCATTATATTTTCCCTTTGACATAATTGTTCTTCCCTCCAGGGTGACAATATTAACACTGATGATGACAAAGCAAGACGAGCAATAATAAAAAAACAACCAGCACATTTCTAAGCTGGTATGATGCCCCAGGTACTAAGTGCTTTACATATATTATCTCATTTAATCCTCACACCCCTCGGAGGTGGGAATTATCAGGTCCATTAAACAGATGAGGAATTGAGGTATAGAGGAGCCGTGTAACCAATGTCACCCAGGTATAGTCTGTCATACTTCAAAGCTCATCTCCTGACTGCTGCCTTGTCTCCAGGATGGAGGCTACATGGGAGGCCAGTGGGGGTGGTATGAGAAGAATTTGTTTATGTGGGCGAGCCACACCTCTGCAACGTCTCTGTTGCTGTTCCCGGCTCCGCTCCCGCTTGGGTCGATGTTTCCCCTCGGCAGTGTTACTCATGTCCTGATCTCTGATTTCAAATTCCTTTGTCCTAATCTCTCCCCATGCAGACTTTCCTCCAGAGTCCATGATGGCCCTCTGGTTATCTTCACTATATGTTATTCATTTGTGGTAAGGCCCTTGCTTCTCTGATCATCTCTAACACTATTCTTTTGGAAGCCTTCCATTCTCTTATTCCATTTCTCTTCTCACTTATCGATAGGCCTGGCATACACATCCAGTTGCTGTCTGCAACATCATTGATTATCCTTTCACAGTTACGTTACTGCTGCACCAATAGTATTTCACCAAAACCACCCAACAGTGTGTTTAAGGTCTTATCACTGCCATAGACTTCAAAAGTCAATCTAGTGATTTCTAATTTTGGGGGTGGGTGTGTGGGTGATGATCAATAATGACTTATTTGCGTTGATAGTGCCCAGGTTGAAGGGAGATTCTTAAAATCCTCCAGCCAAGAAGACTGATCACTGGGCTTTAGAATTAGCCTTTCCACTTCCTGGGCTGGCCAGTCACTTAATGCCTTAGCCTTAGGTTCCTCACTGTAAGTTGGGGATATTCATTCCACTTTCACAGTGTTGTTAGAAAGATGAAATGAGATGACATACATAAAATCTTCACCACAGTGTAAGCACTCATTATTAGACATTTTGTATGTGGTTTTCAAAGGGTGGTTTTCAAAGTGTGGTCCTCAGAACAACAGCAAACGTATCACTTACGAATATGTTAAAATGCAAATTCCTGGGCCCACCCTGGATCTACTGAACCAGAACCTCTGGGTGTGGGTCCCAGTTATTGCATTTTAACAAGCCTCATGTGATCGTGATGCTTTAATGCCTGGGGACCACTGGTCTACAAAGCAAGGCTTCTCCTTAGCAAGGGTGACATTTTGACTGCTGGACACCTGTTTTTCTCTTCCTCTTTTCTTCCTTTGAATAATGATTATGGCAGCTTGCTCACCATCTCTCTCCTTTTCACCCTTGGTGTGTGGGATAGAAAATTCAGCTGGCCTCCATCTTCAAAGTGAGATTTTGACTAGGAATCTTTGCTCCACTTGTTGCTCACCTGTTTTTCTAATAAATGTCTTTTGCTTCCTCTTGATGTTCTAGTGGAAATGGTGGGACCCTCTGTGTAGGAGCTAATTCTATGCTCTGTGGATTGTCTGCCTCATTTTTTAGTCCTGATGATTATTCCTAATAATAATAATTACTGAAAGCTTTTCTTTGACTCAATTCCTGCTTCATGCAGAAGAAAAAAAAATCCCTTCTATTTTTTTCCCTTTTCTGAGCCCTGACAAATGACTATTACCATGTTAAATCGTTCACCTGTGTAAAGCAAAGATTTTTATTTATGTCTCTGATGTTTGTTCTTTAATATCTTTAGAAAAACATAAAATTTGTATTAAATTGTAAATGGGGACTTTCACTCTAAACAAGGGTTGGCGGCTTTTCCCTTTTACTTGTTTGCCATACTTAATTGAACCCTGGAAGACTGGGGCACACGCATCATTTCCTCCTCATCTCTGTTTCACTGTTGAGTGAAGTGTTTTGAATTAATTTTGTTAAATTATTAATAGCTCAGTATTGGAAAACATTCCAGCTCCAGAGTTTATATTTCATCATGCGCCATGAAGCAATATGGTAGATTTCATGCACACAAATGAATATGCTTCTAGTGGTTAGGTGAAATTTTGGCTCTGGCCTACCCACAATGAATTCTCATGAAGATGTAATTTAATATTGAAGTATATATTCTAGTTTTCATTAAATCAGGACAGTTTCCTGGGAATCAAATGATTAGAATTACAGAATGGGTTGGGTCATTCATTTATTTCACAGAACAGTGCTAGGCACTCTGTTAGGTACTGGCAATACAATGGGAGATAAAAGGAGACATGGGCCTTGCCCCTAAGGACCTTATAGCCTAGTGACGAAGACAATCAACAAATCACCAAAATAAATGTAAATGACAACTATGATAACTGTTATAAAAGAAGGGAGAGAGGTGTGTAAGTGTGAGCAGATGACAAAGAAATTGACCTGGTCTTCCCTGGGAAGTGGTGTTTGCTCTGAGGTGAGGCAGGAGTATGATTATTTCAGGGAAGGGAATAGGGTGGTCATGGGAGAGACTACTTTGGAGAGAAGGAACAACATGTACAAACGTCATGTGGCAGGAGGGAGCATAGCATGTACGTGGGGCTGAGAAAAGGGTGGTGTGGCTAGGACTCAGGGAACATGAGGGTCCATCAAGGAGTTTAAAGCAGAGGAAAATGTGAATCAATTTAGGTTTTGGCAAGATCACTCTGTTTGCAGTGTGGGGTGTGGGTTTTCAGGAGACCAGACTGAATGTAGGCCGACTATCCAGCAGGCTATTGCAGAAGAGATCACACAGAGGGCTGGATTGGGGTGGACATGGCCAAGATGGAGAAAATGAGTGAGTGTGCAGATAACAACAGGATGGTGATGAGCAGAGAAGTGATTCTCTGATTCTAGTGTGCACATGGTTCTGTTCAGTAAGCTAAGAGACCCTCAGGAGAAAACCAGGTTTGCCAGGGAAGCTCACGTCTGCTTTTGGACTGTTGAGTGTGGTGAGCCAAGGCAGTGCAGGATATTTGGGCCTGGAGCTCAGAGGAAAGTCTAAAATGCTAGATGTACATTTGGATTTATCCAAATGTATGTGGCAATACAGCTACAGGCATGGATGAGATGGGACACAGATTCCTGCTTTAAGGGATAGCAGCATTCAATGCTAAGCAGAGGAGAAGATGAAGAAGGAATGGCCAAAGGGAAGGAAGGAAGTCCCCACCTTCTCTTTGGAAATGAGGTATCACTGAGGCTGAGGAAAGAAAGTATTTCAAGAGAGCAGCAGTGGCCAACCCAGCCAAGATATGCCAAGAGAAAAAGGCCAGCAAAAAGATCTAATGCATATGGAGAAACCCGTGGTTTGGTTTATCTGACGCTGGATCTTGGGAAAACAATGAGTGATAATAACATAACAGTGGTCCCTGAGAATAACTGAAATATGTACCATTGAGGTTATCCATCTCTCCCTACCCAAACCCATCTGCTTACGGGCCCGGGAGACAGGAGAATAGGGAAGAAAGCCCCCTAAGGTATGAAAGGTAGTGAAGCGCATGGAAACACATGTGAAAGCAGGCTCCAGAGGCAGACATCAAAGTTTAAATTCTGACTCCAAACTACTTAGCTTGGCTGGATTTCTTTATCTCCCTGAGTTTCAGGTTCTTTATCTGTAAGATGAGCATAACCATCTTATAGGTACTTGTGAGGATTAAGGAGATATGTACCAAAATCTTAGCAAGGTATTTGGCCCACAGTAAAGGTTAAAAACAATTGTTCATTTAATAACTGAATGATGGATTTCAAGCAGGGAATGAGGAAGAGATACATATTTAACAAGATGACTATATCTATCTATCATCTGTCTATCATCTAAATGGCTTCATCATTGGAAGAATGACAATAACTAAATACAAAGAACATTCATTTCTGTTATCTTGGAAAGGGGTTTCTAAGTGTGCCATAGTTCTTTGCTCCAGGCCAGGTCATTTACCTTTTCAGTTAATGCCTTCCGTGAGGATATAACAACAATTGTATGAAAAGTACAGATGAGAAGCTGATATAAACACGGAAGGGATATACCTGCGACAGACTAAAGATTGAAAACAAAACAAATGGTCAGAATAAAATCAGACAAAAATTTAACAAATCAACTATGGAGTCTAATAAACCCACTGCACAAATTCAGGACAGTACAATTCATGTGGCTTTTTTGTAAGAGATTTAAGGTGAAAATGGACAGTGAATTCTATATAAGGCCATGATGGGAGACAGCTGCCCCCCAGAAGCTGTGTAGACACTGCTGTAATCAACATAGTTCAGTTTCTCTCTTCTTTTTGGGCTCCATATAGACTACATTTACTAACCTCCCTTGTGTCTACTTTTTGCCAATGGAACACAAGAAGATGTGCCTCCTCTCTGGGCCAAGGCAGTTAAGAGCACTAAGCCTTCTCCATAATTTCACTTTCCCCTTGACTTAGGGCTAGATCTACTAGGGGCCCTCTGAAGTATTAAAGCCTGGGTCCATGAAGGACTGTGTTGAGGAGAGCCCTTCCCCTGCCCTTACCTCTGTAACTTCATGTCACCTGAGAAGTGAGCAAAAAACCAAACTATTATAGGTTAAGCCATAAAAACTTGGGGACTACTACCACAAAGACCACCATTATTCCTTACTAAAAAATCAACAACAACCAAAAACAGAAACAAAACAAAACCACTTCAGTTTTTGTTGATATTAATAGAAGTATGGTGTCCAGTTTAATGCGAAATGATATTCTGATAGAAATCATCCAGAAAGATACTAAATGACTTTACCAAGTTTTTTGTTTTTATTAGTAGAGCTATAGACCATACCTACAGCCTGATTTTTAGGTTCTTGGCTTCACACAAGAAGACATGGACATGTTGAGAGAATTCTTGGCATACACTAAGCACTCAGTAAGTTTCTACTAAACGATTAATATTAAAATGTATTGTCAGTGGTATGACCACCAGGGGAGGTAGCGAATCAAATCCATGTCCTATTAAGGTGGTTGGAGGAGCTTAGATTGTTCAACTGGGAGAAAATGAGGCAGGATGTGTGTCATGAACTATTAAAAGTACCATTCTGTAGAAGAAGGATTAGATCAGTTCTCTGGGAGCCCACCAGGTGGAACTGGAATAATAGCTTGAAGTTAGACATTTCTGTTCATTGTATGATGATGGAACTTACGGAAATACCACATCAGTCAGAGATGTTCAAAGAAGTGGCCTCTTACATCATTTGAAGTGTTTAAGCAAAGAGTGAGTGACCATGAGTTGGGGGATATTATGGAAGAAATTCAAGTACTGGATGGAATCCTGGATAAGATGCCCCTTAAGACCTCTTATAACCCTAAGGTTTTCTGTTCACATGGTTCTAAAAATAAACTTCATTTAGAGATAGTATTGACAAAATGCACTGAACATAGAGAGTCCTGTGGTGGGCCCCACGTAACTTGTCTACAGTGAGAGTCCTTTCCATCTTTTAAATAATAGGCACTGTTTTATTCCTTATAGAGCAGAAATTATGAATGCTTCCTCCCAACTGTCTTCTCCAGATTACTAAATGTGGCTATGCCTGAAAATTTTTTTTTATCATGAAAACAATATTCATAGGAGGGCTTTTCTTACAGTGGTCTTGAACAACTGCAGAGAATTTTTAATTGAAGCTCAGTTGATTTGAAATCTGTTGCATATCAAGTTGTATTCTCTGAGTGTCCACCAAATGCCAGGAGCCCTATAATGTTACAGGCACCTTCAAGAAGGTTCCATTATAAGCTGTTAAGGTCAGCTCTGCCACTGAAGTTGACAAAGACCTGGAGCATGAGCCCAGCTTTGTGCACACTGTGACTTGTATGAAAGCTGTGAGCATCTTTTGACTGTTTCCATTCACAAAGCAGAGGCACAGCAATTGGTTTTCCTAAGAGAGATACTGTAAAGATAAAAGAAAAAATGTATGTGAAATTACTTTGAATTTTTAAGAGAACTAAAAGAAACTTGGGATAGTAGAGCCAAGGTTTACATCAACTTTTCTTTTAAGAAAATACTTAGAGTCTAAAGAATGGGCTTCTGATCAGCTAGGATCTTGATGCAAATGTCAAGGAATCCTGTACTTTTATTTTGACATCTATATTGTCTATTCACTTTGCAAACTCTCAAGAAGATTGATATCATGGAATTATAAAAATAAAAGGTCATGGACAAAATTTATGTTAAAAAATGAATAAATAAAAAGGGTGGGCCTCATTCTCTCATGAGCTCCACATGATGCTTATCAGCAAAGTCTTCAACTGAAAAGTCAATATGGTACACCTAAAACACCTGAGATTCCCTTTATTGCCACACTAATATGTGAAAATTAAAGCTCATTACTTAAGAAACAATGATTTGTCTGGAGATGAGTTGACTAAATGGCTAGTAATTGATAAAACCAATAGGGGTAAAATTAGAAGCTTTGTGGAAATTTCCATATGGCACAATTGTAAAAAGATACAGAAGCAAGAAAATAAAGTGCATACTATATAGTACTCTAAAAAGGATATAAATTTAAAAGAAGCAGTGTGTTGAAGTTTGATGAGAGTTTTTGAGTTTTGGGGGGAATATTTAGATTCTTTCCATGAGGCTACTGATATTCCGAAGGGGCTGTTAATTCCCTCCGAAACTTATAATGCCTTAATATGTTCTGCAAATATTTTCTGAGTAAACACTAGGAATGAATACATTGAATTTTAAAGTGAATTCTTCATTTTATTCACGGTTGTCACGCATTCTATTTCAAATACCACTCTGGCAGGAAAAGCTCTAACTTAAGAGAAAAACCAGAGAGTTCTACCTAATATAATGAAATCAGCAGGACTTGAAGCTCTCCAAACTCTCCTCATTTGCTCTGCTAACAGAGGCTTTGTCTCCTTTCAGGAAACTCTCATATACACTCCCCACCTTCAACCCCCCCCAATGTGTGAGGTCCTTCGTTGGGCATGAGAGACACAAGGGATGTGTGACACAAAGTCCCCGCCTCTGAGAAGCTCAGGGTCTAGAGCTGCTGTGAGAAGATTTATCCGGTGGGCTTAGAATGAATTTGAGGCTAGATTAACCAGGAATAACCTGTGAACAGTTGCTTAGGTTTGATTATCCTTTTCTTGAATCTTTCTCTTTCTTGAAGATAATGTCTTGGGCTGTGAATCCCATAGATTTTCATGTAGCCCTTTCAGGCTCAGAAATAAGATTCTTCAAGTCCAAAGGATGGGCCCTCCTTTATTCATGTTGTCCGGTGGGGTGCTTTGTATCTTGGGCATATTTAATTAGTTTCCCATGCGTTGGCTGCTCCTGCCACACTTTAAGAGCCTTTGCAGTTGTTATGGACTTAATTGTGTCCCCTTAAAATTCATATGTTGCAGTCCTAACCTGTGATACCTTAGAATGTGACTGTACTTGGAGATCAAATGTTTAAAGAGGTAATGAAGGTGAAGCGAGGTCATGTCTGTGGGCCCGGATCCAATCTGACTGAGCCCTTCTAAGAGGAAGAGGGGGCCTGGGATGCACACGCTCACAGGGAAGGCCGAGCGGGGACACAGTGAGAAATGGCCATCTGCGAGCCTAGAGAGGAATCTCAGGAGAAACCAAACCTGCCAAAACCTTGATCTTGGATGTCTAGCCTCCAGAACAGAGAGGAAATAAATTTTTGCTGTTTAAGCTGCCCAGTCTGTGGTATTTCGCTGTGGCAGCCTGAGCTGACTAAGACAGCAACTATTTTTGATACCGCTCCATTTTTGGTAAAGTTGCCAAACAGAGCAGCCTTTCCCAAGTTCTCCTCCGGTTTCTGCGCATGGCCCCTCTGAGTCCCAATCATTCTCTCATGCCTCTGTGATCAGAGTTCTCTATCTGTCTTTTCCAGACTTTCCAGAAGATTTGAACAGTTTCAAGGCTAATGAAGAGAAAACCCATTCTGCCATTTGAACTCTGCAAACAGCACCTCAGGAAAGGTTTGATTGTCACCTTGTTCTCTCCCTGGGAGGCAGGGATGGAGAACCTGGCTGAGATGTAATGCTCAGCCTCTGCAGTCACGTCTGTCCCACAACATACCAGAGAAACTGTGCTAGTGGGAGCGACGGTCTGGCCCTGCCCGTCTGCAGGGGGGCAGCATCGGGTTAACTTCTTAAAATCCCTGGTGTTGGAAATGGACCTGCAGGAACTTCATAAAGATAGGTATAATCTAGGGCAGAAACACTAAGAGGAGTTCAAATTAAAGAAATGACATGAAATTACATTTCTTAAGGAGGGAAATAACATTCAGGAACATTAAATGATTTAATTATGCTTGACAGAGCTTTTGGAGCTAAAAATGCAGCAGAAGCAAAGTGTGTTGAGATATAAAGTTTGAGAGAGCAGCCGTAAGAAAAATCTTGAAAGCAGAGTATGTAATCATCCATAGCCGCATGGAGGGCAAAGAAGACCCTCCATTAACATTCATTTTGCTTTTTCTAGGACAAGGACTCGGAAGAACAGAGCAATATTTTTTGTGTAGTTTTGAGGCTTAATTATCTCTGGTGGAAATACTGTTAAGTCTTAAGATTCTCCAACTTACTAGTTCTCAAATATGTTGATGTACATTTAACATATAGCATGAAAAGCAGCCAGTAGTTCTTCTGGCTTCCCTGGACACACATATAAAACATGACCACCGTCAGAACCAACTGATTGTTGCTATGAGAGCAAACACTCGCTGTTATTAATACTTGGAAACTTTTACGTGTAGGTATAATACAGCTTATTTGTGTGTTCAGATTGTTATGAATACATATGCGGGGACACTCCATACATGCCAGTATTTACTATATAGTCTCACTGTGTTTGGAAAAGGGTCATGGGCATATTGCCCCCCAAATGTTTCTCTAGCAATGGACCAGCATCCTGAATGGAATCTATGATTTAAATAGATTCTTGAGGCACCTCTGCCTCCTCCGGTTCCAGTTCTAAACTTTAAACAGAATGCAAAATGGTCCGAGTGGAACGGGATGCAAAGTCCCCCTGACTGAACAGTTCCTGGTATGGTGCAAATTTTCTTTTATGGTGCCAATTAGTGTCTGACTTGTCTTTTTGCCATGTGACGAATTAAAAATGCATGATTTGGATGCCGGAAAGCTAACCAGCTTCTGGATAGAATCCCCTGGACACTGCCATTCTTCCAGTTGATCCTTTTGCCCTCCCTGTGTTGGCAAGTACCGCCTCGTTCGCCCACTGCTTACATCTTTCCCTAACAGATGGTTCTTTTTACTAGTCAAGATCCAATCTGGTGATTTACTTTAATATGCCTTGGCCTAAAGAATACCCATGACAGACAGCTAGCACAGCCTCCCGAAGCAAAATTTTGCAAAGAAAAAAGTTAAGTAGACACATGCTATCTAGACTGCATTCCATTTTATGCACCCCATAAATCAGAATATTTGTCAACAACAATTAAAATGTAGTTTCCCTGGTAATAAACATTACAGGGAGGAACAAATCAAGTTTCATTTATTCTGTCAGAAACCGAAGGCGAGCGCTTCATATTATTTTGTGGATAATCTCTGAGGAGTAAACTAAGCACAATTACATTCTTGATTTTAATTAAAACTCTGGGTACCTTTCAAGTTCCGTTAGGGAGATGTCCTGGGTCTGCTTAGCTGAGGTCTGCACTGCAAAGTTAATTTGACATACAACATATTTTTCATGAGGTAACTGTCGCAGGAAGCTGTTTGTAAGAGCAGCCTCTCCAGTGCCTGTGGGCCCCACAAAAAGTAATGACTTCTCCTGAAGCAGCAACTTCGCCAGGAAGTACATCTGCATAACAGTCCCCGAAGCCCTCCCAATAATGTCATTAAGCTGGAAAAAAATCAAAGGAAAAGGCGCCCAAAAGATGCTGTTAAACATGTTTCATTACTTACTGTACACAGAACAACAATAGAACCGAGTCATGGAATCATTTCAAATCACGGTAAAAGGGGAAGCATCCCCCAATCCCTGGAACGGTGGCAGAGGCAGAGGCCATGGGGTGTGAGCTGGCCCTGAGACCCCGGGAGGGCCACCGTGGAAGGCCCGCGTTCCCGCCGCTGTCTGTGAGGACCCTGTTCTTCAGGACTGGGCCTGACTCTCCACCCTCAGCCATTAGTTTTTGTGGCTTCTGATCTGCTGATTTTCTACTTGGCCCCTGTTTTCCACTTATTTCTACAAGGTAGTGAGCAGAACTGCAATGAGGGTGCTGCCTAGCACGAGCTATGCTGTGAGGGGCAGGTGGGGGGGTTGGCCTGTCAAGGGGAGAGGCCTCACACATGGCCCCTTTTCCCGCTCTTCACTGTCATCCACCACCTCACCCATCCTACCCAGGATTTCCCTCCACTGGAGTCTGAAAAGTAGATGCTCCTCCAGGGCGTGACTTAAAATCATGGCAGATCTGAGTTACTATCGGCCTTTGGAGACCGTCTTCTCCAGCTGGTCTGTTAATTCACAGATGGTGAGGCTCAAGCAGGAAAAGAGAAATAGCAGCTTTTGTTGGTCTCTCCAGCCACACATATTCATTGCCACCTTTGACTCCGAAGGGGCACTGGATTTATACTTTCATGTGGAGCTTTTCAATTCCAAGCAGTGATTGCTGTTGTAGTGATCTTTATCACATTACATAATCATATTATTATCTAGATTTATGATACTGTGCATTAGATCCGTATGACTCATTACATGTCTATGCCTTTCAACACCATCAGTCGTATCCCCCCACCTCCATCCCCTGGTGACTACCGCTTTGCTTTCTTTTTTTTACAGCTTTGAATTTTTTAGATTCTGCATATAAATGATATCATATTTGCCTTTCTCTGTCTCACTTCTCTCACTTAGCAAAATGTGCTCCAAGTCCATCCATAGTGCCCCAAATGGCAGGATATCTTCCTTTCTCGTGGCTGAATAACATTCCACATAATGATATTTGTTACTATTAATAACTCAAAAGCCTGACGATGAAGGATGTATGAATAGGTGTCCTGTGTCCACCATTTAGTATACATTCCTGATTTCTGGTCTTAAGTTCTTGACATGAACCATCTTTAACACTCATACTAATCTTCTAAAGAAGTAAGTATTATAAACCCTACTTTTCAGATTAGCAAACAGAAATGCAGGGAGTTTTAAGCAAGTTGCCAGAAGTAACACAACTGCTAAATGCTGGCCAAAGCAGCGCTCCAGCCGGGGGCATGCCAAGGTCAGCGTTGCGTGCTGAACTGTATCGTGGAGGGGAGTAAGATGCTTGGTTTGGACGGTTAAAGCTTAGAGAGGAATGGGAAAATGGCAGGCTAGTACTGGGCTTTCAACTGGAAGGACAGGACCCTATGTTATAACAGATGGGTAAGAGGTCCCCCCCCGCCCTTTCAGGGAGACCCATTTTCCTTCAGCTTCTTATTGCTCTTAACTTATTCTCAATACAGTCTTAGCACTGGGTCCCAGAGAATAGGAGCTCAACAATCATCTGCTGAATAAAGAAAAGAAATGACCACAGACGGGCGATGCAGTGCTTATTCCCTCATTACTAACCTCACCTCTTACTGCCAACATTCCAATGAGGACTTTTTTAGCCACAAATGTATCTTCCCTTCCTAACTTCCCCAAGTTTCTGAAGGCTTGTTTATATCACTGTCTTTCCAGGACTTATTTTGAAACTGTGGACTTCTTTCGCAAATATAGAAATCCTCAGTAAAGTTGGCATTTATCCTCTGAGTTGGTGTTGAGCAGGGAAGGGAAATAAATAAACACAAAAACCAAAGCCCACTTAGACCAGCCACCTACAGTAATTGCTATACTTTATGTATTTCCCTGATTAACTTCTTTTCACGAGATTTTGATCATCAAGAGAACATAGGGCCTGATATCAAGATGGGTAGGAAGAAAAGAGACAAAAAAAATTAATCTTAAATGTTACCAACCACACACACACACACACACACACACACAAGGGCAATTATGTGAGGGGATGGAGATGTTAACAAACTTTATTGTGGTAATCATTTTGCAATAAACTCGCGTATAAAATCTTTATGTTGTACACCTTAAACTTACATATGTTATGTGACAATAGCATCTCAATAAAGCTGGGGAAAAAAGTACCATAATGAATACACACTGCTACCTTTTGATGGATAGTTAAGCTATTTCTTAGTACCTGTGTGTTTGTTTTGATTATGATCGGAAAGTAGCAAAGAGCATCCTGTACACATAGCTTTGCAAATCTGTTTGAGTTAATTTATGAAATAAATTCATACAAGTAAAAAACCAAAAACCAAAAAACCCAAACCAAAAATTGGGTAGGTGATACCCCAGGTAGTATTTACACACAAGAATTTCCTTTGACTTGCTGTATTCTGCAAATTTACCAAACCTTAGTAGCAGAAGCTGCATGTGGCCAATGGAAAGAATCCCGGCTAAGCTGAGATTCTGGAATATTCAGCAACTACTGGCACTGTTGCAAAGTCCTTTATTTCTTTTGGGGGGCCCTCCTTTGGATTTACTAACTCCAGGACATCAAATGGCTTGAAAGAGTTAATGCAATTCTTTGTCAATCTCTCTTACTGAGGCTCAGCTTTCTCATTTGTAAAAAGGGCTATTATGGTCTGAGTGTTTGTGTTCCTTCCAAATTCATGTGTTGAAATCCTAATGGCCAATATGATGGTATTATGAGGTGGAGCCTCTCGGAAGTGCTTAGTTCTTGAGGCTGGGGCTTTATGGATGGGATTAGGGTAGAGCTCCTAGCCACATTGGCCACGTGAGGCTACAGAGAAAAGATAGCCCTCACCTGACACTGAATTGGCTGGTGCCTTGATCTTGGACTTCCCAACTTTCAGAACCATGAGAAATAAATTTCTGTTGTTTACAAGCCACCTAGTCTCTGGAGTATTTTGTTAGAGCAGCCTGAACCGACCAAAACATTAACACAACAAAGTCGGCCCTCAATGTTGTAACAATGAAATGCAACATTCATAATGATAATAGCTCGCATCACTATTCTAAGGTATATTTATATCTATCCATATCAATATCTATTTATGTAGTCATTTGATCCTTATAACAACCCCGTGAGGTAAGATCATTTTCTCTCTAACAGATCTGAAAAACCCTGTCCAGTAATTGCCTGAGATCATTGCACTGAGGCAGATTTGTGAATTCCCTGGGGGCTGACCAACTCCGGTGTTTGTAAGGTCTTCTGAGGCCTGAAACAGTGCTAGGCACAGAGAGGCACCTGCAATTGTACCTTGAGTCTGATTTGGAGGCCAGTATTTTCTCTACAAAGTCTGTCTGAAAAATCAAGAAATGTGAGATGAATGTGCAATTAGTAGTGCTATGTTGTAGATTTATGGTCTCCAGCGTGGCTTATGGCTACCCAGTCACAGTAACAAAAACATCTATGGGCTGCATGACTACCCCTGCTCAACCTCTGCTGGCATCCCGTGGCTCCTTATCTGATGAAATAATGTCCCGTCCTTGCACCTGGATAAGCCCAGTGAGATTTTTAGCAGGCAGAGGGTGTAAAATGGAGAAAAATAGTCTGGGCTGACATGGTGCACCAGAGACAGCCATTATGGATGATATCATTGTCCTCAATATGGCACTTGGTTAGACTTGAAAAACTCCCTCATTTCCTGCTACATGCAATTCAGGCTTGCTTTTTAACCTCTGCAATGTTAATCTGTATAGCCACAGGATATCTTCAGTCACAAGAGTACAAATCCCTGGTCTAGAAGGTCAGAAACCACATCACCATCACTCTAGATCCTTCCTCCAACATCTCTCCTCCCCCTTGCCTCTAGCTCCTTGGCCCTCATCACTTCAAATCCCCTGAAGAAACGGAACATGCAGTCACTAAAAAAAAAATATGTATTGTTGCAAAGGTCAAAGCAGTAAACTCCAATTCAACAGAATCTAAGAAGGATTACAATTCTGATCCTCCTGTCTGGTGACACACATCATCTTTGGAGGAGAAAAACACAATGTGCCATCAATCCACTCTAGCAGAGTGAGAGGGCAGGAGGAGCCATGAACTTAACTATTCTGGTCCCAGAAGGACCAGAGGAAATCTCCCAAGGATGTGCTGTGAGCTGATATTGGAGCGGTTCTGGCAAAGGTTTTGGTCTCTGTCCCTCATTAGCAAGGAGGCCGGCAGAGGCCCATGAACCTCTTTGAAATGACTCCTTTGCATGGTGGAAAGAAGTTCACCATGGATGGAATGTCATCTCCCTTTCTGAACAGAGATGAAAAAGTGCCACTGCATAATAGTGAGTTGTAAAAGAGGGGAGAACTAGAGATTAAGCAGAGATTCTTCTGCCCTCAGTGGGTTGGGGTTGAAATTTAAAAATAATCAAACTAACTATTATGGGTCTTCTAATGGAGCAGGTTGATATTCTTGTATCTCCTCCCCACTTTTTTTTTTTTTAATAAATAGAGGAGTAAATGCTTTAAAGAGAACTTACATGAAGAGAACTTTATTAGGAAAGAAATCATGAAAAGAATAAAGTAATAATATAACATTAGGTTCATAGCTCATGCAAAACGAGGGTGGGATGTAAAACTCAGAAATAAAAAAAATGTGGGGATGACAGATTAAAGAGGAAATGCTTTGAATTGACTAATTTTCACAGTTTGAGGTCTGAAAGAAAACTATGTGTCAAAAGTTTTAGCAAGAAAGGAGAATATTCTAAGCAGACTGAATTATAACGCATTGGGTGGATCAGAACTCATTATTCAGATTCTCGCTCCTTTGCAGTGGCTCCACACGGGAGCTTGTTAGAAATGTAAACCTGTAGGCCTCCTCCTACAATTGAAATCTGAATTTTTAAGAAAATCTCCAGGCAACATGTATGCACATTAAAGTTTGAGAAGTTCTAATATAGTCTAGTGCTTTCTACTGGTACTCTGGAGTTATTAAGTTTTTCACCTTTTCCTCCCATTATTTATTTACCAAATCCACTACACAATAAAATTGCAAAGAGAATTAAGCCCCATTATCTGGCAAATATTTTCCTTCAAAAGATGGGAGACAAAGGCTGAGGCTATCTAATGAAGCTTTCTGTTGACCTTTCCCTTAAGATTTCACCCTGCATGTTAGCAAATTTAGTCATAAGTAGAAATTGCACTGTCAAAACACAGGGGCCATGCCAAGGGATGGCAATAGCACCCACTGAACTCTGTTAATTGTACAAAAGGCTAGTTAGGCTCATGGTGACCGGAAGGCCAGCTAAGAGCTATGCAGAGAGAATGTTCCTTGGAAATGTGTACCTTTCCAAATGACAAAATATAATTAAGATTTGAACTATTAAATGAACTGTCAAGAACACAGTTATTATTCCTACTCTTTCTCTCACTCTCTCTCGTTTCCTTTTAAAAGCAAAGTTGGCCTGCATTAAAGGCCAAATTCAGATATTGGATCTATATGGTATTTCTGGCTTAGGGTTTTTCCAATAAAAGGGGATTTCTAAGTTACTATCTCCGATAATAAGCAGCTTTTCTGAATCTTGAGATTGTTATAAGCATATGGAGAATGTGATCTGCCTGTGGTGAATTGCTGAGAGCAAATTTTTGTTAAGCATCTCCCATTTGCTTACAAGCTGATTTTTTAAAAAATGTATGATTCCAAATTCTCTTGCTCAGATGATAGGAAATGTTTTGGGATAATCCAGACTGGCATTGACACAGTATTCATATAAAGCTCTTTGGTCTTGTGGATTTTCTTGTCCCTAAAATTTGGACACTTAAGAGTATGCCTCTGATATAGGAATTGGCTGAGGCTAAAGCTAAGGAGAGCAAAAGATGAGTGAGAAAAACGAATAGAGAAAGGGGCAAAAAGTTGAAAAGAGGAAGGAGAGTGAACTGATCTTTATACAAGGGAGAGTTTAAAATTTCATGTATTCATTCATTCATTTTTAAAATATTAAGGGCCCTCTATTCAGAATACTCTGCTAGGCATTGATGATATATAAGAGGAATACATAACAGACATGGTCCCTGCCCTCATGGAGGTTAACAGTCTAGTGAGTGGGGTGGCAACCAATAATAAAATATATGTTGAATTCCTATTCTGTGTTTTGTGCTTAAGTGCTCTGAAGAATAACAGAAAAATATGACACAGTAAAGCCTGTTAAGAGGCATTTGGGTCATCTGGAACTTGTGTTGTTTACCTTTTTTCCCTTTTTGCTCCTCAGCATCTGTTCCCTTCTTTTCTAGTGACAGCACCTCCTTTTATGTTGGGGAGCTAGAGTGAACCCATGAGGTAAAATATAGAGGGATCGTGAATTGGGAGGGATTGTGAACTGATTTCCTTTATAAGGACTGCACAGAGGCTAAAGCACAACCAATTGGATGTCCTCTCTTTAGGACTTCAATCCCAAGCCAAACTGCCAACAGCCTAAATGGTGGATTCATCCTCAGTGATGGTGGCCTGAAGAGCTAGGTCTCAGGGTGCTGGGCCTACACTCCCAGAGCTTCCCTGGTTTCCAGCCTTTTCAAGCCAAGTCCTTCATCTGGGAATTCCTCCATATACTTTTCAAATAAAATCCTCTTTCTTACGTTAGCAGAGTTGGCTTATGTGTCTTGGAACTACAGAAACTTGCCAAGTGAAAGTAGTACCTGAAGTGGGGAAATGGATTCTGGGTAGCAAAGAAAAGTGTTCTACAACTATAGTCCCAGCCAACAAGGAGAATACAGTTCATCTGGAGCTTCCTTAGTGGGTTCTGAGAGCTTTTGTCTTGCTAGAATAATTTCTACAGGTACCAGTATTAAAACTACAGATCTTACCTTCCCTACTTCCACAGGCAATTTCTATGGGATTTCAGGGTTAAGTAAACTTGAAGGGAAAAAGATCCTAACAGAATCATTGAAGAAAATAAATGAAGGAAAAGGAGAAGGGACAATAAAAGAGCAAGAGGGAGAGAGAAAATGAGGGGGCCTGGGGTGTTGGTGGGGGGAGAACTTTGTTATGTGTCTTTATTTTTGGTTCTGAAACTAGTTTGTGAAGATTTGTAGGAAAGAGGGTCTCTCTGGCACAAAACATCTTGTCAACCTTGAAGAACGTTTTCAGAAGAATGAAGAAGACCCCTCATATCCTATTCATAGCCTATAGCTTGCAGGTGATGGCTCACCTATGAGAAACTTAAAAAATGGAATCAGTTTCAAGACTCCTCAGCCAGTAAATAACATTTCATACAGAGGGACTTCAATCACCCAAAGGCATCTGTCTTGATGACTCTATTTGTGGATAGTAAAATTACCAATGTTTATCAGGGGGTAAAATATTGGCAAGTCCATTCTGTACTTTACCATCTGAAAAGATTCTGTTTTTCAAGCAAAAATATCTGACAAGCAAATCACACTGTAATGACATATATCAGGATCTCACTGAATAATATCTGTATCTGGACAATTTAAATCAGATTTGAGCAGGGAAAACTAGATACTGATAAGAACATTAGTCAGTGATTTTAAACAATGAGCTTGACCTGGTCTCTCTAAAGATGCATCATCTTTAAAGGACAATTAGCCGGGAACGTTGCCCCAGGTTCCTACTTGCCTCATGCGTGCAGGTCCACCTGTACTGCACTGCTGAGGAGACTCAGTCTGGATACCTGCTCTTGATATACTTTACTTTCTCTTTCTCTTGTCTTCTATGGAAATAAGACACAGTGGCCTCAAAGGCTTAATGTTCCTTTTTTGGTAGCTGGATGTCTTACCTGAGGAATATCATGCCTGAGACCTCTCTGTCCCCTTGCCCATTTCTTTACCTACAAGACTTGCCTATTGGCACCCAGATTATACAAGGATTAACATCACATTATAATCTCTAACTTAACTTTTCTCATAAAAGTATCTTGGGACACTGTCTTCATCTTTCAGGCTGCTGTAACTCAGTGCTATAGATACTATGACTTTACTGGGTGCCTTATAAACAGCAAATATTTATTTCACAGTTCTGCAGGCTAGGAAGTCCAAGTTCGAGATGCTGGCAGATTTGGTGTCTAGTAAGGGTCAGCTTCCTTATAGATGCTGTGCATGTGTCCTCACATGGCAGAAGGGTCTCTTTATAAGGTCTCTAATCCGGGCCATGATGGCTCTATCTGTAGGACCTAATATTACCTCCCCAAAGCCCCACCTCCGAATACTATCCACAATGGAGGTTAGAATTTCAGCATATGAATTTGGGGTGGGGGAGACAAATTCAGCCTATAACAGGCACCATAAAAACACTAATAATTTCTCTTGGTAGGGTTACATGGATAAAATAACCTGAATGATCAGGAAAGAAGGGTGTAAAGAGACTTTTTCTATTTTGGGTGGCAGGGAAGAGGCCTCATCCTCTGAGAGAGGTAGGGAGGTAGGGACGGTTTTAGGTATAGGAGTGAATTAGGTAGGCCTTACTTCTTTGGGGGAAATGGGTAGATTGAGGTCCCTTTATGCCGACTCTGCCCTAGGAAGTGGGAATTACATGAACTGAGAAAGATGTCCACCAGAGTTACAGCATTGGAGCACTGAGGGAATGGGAGCACAGAACCTAGACATGGCATTACGTAGGGTGGACATGAGCCCGTGGATTGTGGTATTGTGTAAGGGTAAGCACTGACACTGACACCATGTGACAGTGAGGGGCAGTGGTGGTGATGACCTTCAGAGTTCAATGTGCATCTGGAGAAGGAAGATAAGGTAATTACCTCTGGAGGCTCTCAGGAGTTCTGGAATAATTGGCAAGGACACCTTGCTAGGAGAATATTGGATTTCCTGCTTGTATGGCAGGTGGGAACTTAAGTGATCATTTGTAACAATGAAAGATGTGATTTTTACTTGTATTGTTATTTTTTGGAGCATTTCCTTTTGTGTGTGTGATCAATGGCATCAGTTTTTATTCTCCTATGCTAAAATCATTTTTTTTCTATTCAAATGAACATGGTATAACTTGTCTTCTTTATTATGATAAATATAAAGGGGCAACTCTGTATCATATCCTCTAGCACTTTTTCCAATTTTATTGAGAAATAATTGGCATACATTAACTTAAGGGGTATAACACAATAGTTTGATTTATATATATTGTGAAATGATTACCATGTTAGGTTAAGCTAACATCCATCTCATATTGTTACAAAAACAAGAAAAAGAGAAAAAAAATATCTCTTTCAGATGAGAATTCTTAGAATTTACTCTCTTAACCACTTCATATGTCATAATGCACTGTTAGCCATAATCATCATGTTGTACATTACATCCTTAATATTTATTTTATAACTGGGAATTTGTACTTTTGAGCACGTTCCCCAATTCCCCCACTGCTACCCCACCCCCTAGTCTCCAATCTCTTTTTCTATGAATTTGATCTTTTTTTTCTTTTTAAGATTCTACATATAAGTGAGATCATACAGTATTTATTAGTCTAACTTATTTTCACTTATCAAATGCCTTAAAGGTCCATCTATATTGTTGAAAATGGAAGGATTTCCTCATTTTCAATGACTGAATAATATTCCTCTGTGTGTGTGAGTGTGTGTGTGTGTGTGTGTGTGTATACTTTATCCTTTCATCCATTGATGAATACTTAGGTTTGTTTCCACATCTTGGCTATTGTAAATAATTCTGCTGTGAATATAGGGATAGAGATATCTTTTTAAAAAAAACTAGTTTCAGAGGTAGAATTTAGCGATTTAGCAGTTGCATATAACACCCAGTGCTCATTACATCAAGTGCTCTCCTTAATGCCCATCACCCAATTATCTCTTCCCCCCACCAACTTCCCCTCCAGCAACCCTCAGTTTGTTTTCTAGAGTTTAGCATCTCTTATGACTTGTCTCCCTCTCAATTTTCATCTTATTTTATTTTTCCTTTCCTTACCCTATGTTCATCTCTTTTGGTTCTTAAATTCCACATATAAGTGAAATCATATAGTATTTGTCTTCTCTGACTGACTTATTTTGCTTAGCATAATACCCTCTAGTTCCAACCATGTTGTTGCAAATGGCAAGATTTCCTTTTTTTTGATGGCTGAGTAATGTTCCAGTGTGTGTGTGTGTGTGTGTGTATGTACACACACATTATATGTAATATATATATATATATCACATTTTCTTTTTTATTATTATTCTTTTATTTAAGTTCAATTTGTCAGTATATAGTATAATACCCAGTGCTCATCTCGTCATCACATTTTCTTTATCCATTCATCTATTGATGGATATGAAGATATCTTCTCAAGTTTGTGTTTTCATTTCTTTTGAATATATTCCCAGAAATGTTGTTGGATCATATGGTAGTTCTACTTTAAATTTTTGGATGATCCTCCATACTGTTTCCATAGTGGCTGTACCAATTTATATTCCCCCCAACAGTGTACCAGGGTTTCCTTTTCTCCACATCCTATGCCAGCATTTATTATCTCTTGTTTTTCTGTTGATGGCCATTCTAAAAGGCATGGTGTGGTATTTATTGTGGTTTTAATTTGCATTTCCCTAATGGCTAGTGATGTTAGACATCTTTTCGTACTTTCTGTACCTGTTGGTCTTTTGCATATCTTCTTTAGAGAAATGTCTACTCAGGTCCTTTGTCCATTTTAAAATTGGACTAAATTTGGGTTTTTGCTATTGAGTTGTATGAGTTCTTTATATATTTTGGAAACCAACTCCTTATCAGAAATATGGTTTGAAAATATTTTTTTCCTATTCCATAGGTTGTCTTTTCATTTTGTTGATTTTGTTTTCTATTTCTGTGCAGAAGATTTTTTATTTTGATGTAGTCTTGCATGTTTATTTTTTATTTAATAGCTTGTACTTTAGGTGTGATCTCCAAAAAACCATTACCAAGACCATGTCAAGGGGCTTTATTCCTGTTTTATTTTAGGGGTTTCATGGGTTCAGATCCTACATTTAAATCTTTAATCAATTTGAGTTAGTTTTTGTGAGTGGTATAAAATATGGGTTCAATTTCATTCTTTTACATGTGAATATCCAATTATCCCAGCACCATTTCTTAAAGCGACTGTCTTTTCTCCATTGAGAATCATTGGTTCCCTTGTCAAATATTAGTTGACCATGTGTGGTTGGGTCTATTTCTGGGCTCTTGACTCTCTTCTATTGGTCTGTTTTTCTTTCTTTTCTTTCTTTTCTTTTCTTTTCTTTTCTTTTCTTTTCTTTTCTTTTCTTTTCTTTTTCTTTTCTTTCTTTTCTTTTCTTTCTTTCTTTTCTTTCTTTTTTTTTAAAGATTTTATTCATTTATTCATGAGAGACACACACAGAGAAAGAGACAGAGACACAGGCAGAGGGAGAAGAAGGCTCCACGTAGGGAGCCCAATGTGGGACTCCATCCCGGGTCTCCAGGATCAGGCCCCTGGGCTGAAGGCCGCGCTAAACTGCTGAGTCAGAAAACCAGGCTGCCCTGGTCTGTTTTTCTGTTTTAAACAGTACCATACTGTTTTTTGATGACTATAGCTTTATGGTATAGCTTGAAATGAAGCGTGATGCTTCCTACTTTATTCTTTCTCAGCTTTTTTTTTTTTTTTTTCTATTTGGGGTATTTTATGGTTCCATATCAATTTTGGGAGTGTTTCTTCTACCTTTGTAAAAAAAATGTCTTTGGAATCTTAATAGAGCTTGCATTGACTCTATAGATGGCTTTTGGTAATATTGACATTTTAATAAAATTAATCCTGTCAATCCATGAACATGGGATAACCTTTCCATTTATCTTTAGCTACTGCAGATTCTTTCATCATTGTCTAGTGGTTTCCAAGTAGAGATCTTTCACCTCCTTAGTTAAATTTATTCCTAAGTATTTTATTGTTTTTGATTTTTGGAGCACTTCTTGCCAGTGACATTTAACATTTAGAAATTATATTGCAGCTACTAACTTGAATGTTCTTTCAAGTAGGTAGGGACTTTTATATCTTTATAACAATTACACTATAATTCATATAGAAGTATTTCATAAAATAATATGTATTGACTAATATGTAATGATAAAGTTATGACTGTGTAGTCACTTTAGAATTAGGTTCTGTTCTTTCACAGCTTTCTCAGTGATTAACATAATTTTGGCAAGGGAAAGAATTCAATCTTCAAATTCAAATGAGGCCTCTGCAAACACCATATTCTTACCAACTCTAATCATTAATTGGTTGAGTCATTTATTCATCCATTGACTAAACATTTATTGAGGACCTAACATATCAAGCATGTATAGGATTCTGGAGTTTCAAATATCAAGATGATTTGACACATTTTCTTAAAAAGTTTACAGATTATTATGATTATAATGGATAGTCACATGAATGGAAAAGCACATTACTTGTGGTCATTGCTTGAACAATATGTTCAATATGTTAAGTAAATAAATAGACTTGAGAAACTGTGGATATTTTTTTTTTTAACTGTGGATATTGTGGGAAGAATTTCACAAGGGAGATGAAATTTCAACTCAGTTTTTTTTTTCTTCAGTATGAACAGTCATATATACCAGGTGGATAAAGAAAAGTGCAGGCCAAACTGAGGGAGAAAGCTTATGGGTATAGAATAACTTAAAAACAAAATCTATGCCACTATAGACAGTAGAGTGGTTTGATAGTACAGCTCAGATGTTGTGTGTATGGAGTTAATGGCAGAAAAACATTCTGAGGCATTACTCAGACCAGAAGGGCCTATTGCCACAGAATCTGAGTAGGCAACAAAATTTCGAACTCAGGAGGAAATAGAAGATATTTCTCTGTGCTTTTAGGAGGCATAGTTTTCAGAGCAAGCAGTAAAGGAGAGATGTGTTCCCTAAAGTTCCCATATATGCACTGATCTATAGAGTTACTAACAGCAACAGATGTGGCTATGGTTAGCTCAATAAACAGTACTTACAGGTGTTACCAAATAGAGTATCTGAAGTAGAAGAACACAACAAATGATTGCAGTCATGATTCTGGTGCCAAAGTGGACAGACCTGGTAAATGACACACATACTATATGTATTGCATATGTATCATATGTATCACATAAAGTCAGGGAGAGATTGGGACTCTTAGAAATTTTAGTGTTTTTTAAGGGTTGCAAGCAAAGGGATTTGTATGGAAAATAGTGGGTTGTATGCCATGCTTAGAGATCTAAACTTGCTTTTGTATTTTGTCATAGTGCTCTGAGATGTTTGTATTGGTTACAGTCTAATTCAGCTACAAATAACAGAACATCCAAAACACAGTAGCTTAAATGATAAAGGAGTTTAATTTTCCTATGAGAAGTCCAGTGTTGGTTCATGGGCGATGATATCATCAGGGAAACAGGTTCCTCTCATCTTTCTGCTCTTCTGACCTCAACAGAGGTGTAAGATGGCTACCATTTCTCAAGAAGAGTAGATAGGAAAAGAGGCAAAAAAAAGCACTGGCTATGACTTCTGTCTACATCATATTGACTAGAATGACACTTAGGCATCCCTGGCAGCTAAGAAGGCTAGGGAGTATTTTAATTTTTCTAATGTATATAGATAGGAAAGGAACATAGAGAATTAAATGGTTGGCATAGATGGTGAGTAAGCCAACCTACAATATCAGACTTAGTTCTCCATGAAAAAAATCTCAAATCAAACACATTAAGAAAGGTTTGCTTTCTCTTGGAGACTCACCATATAGAGCAGGGCATCAAAGTCTCTGAGAAGTCCTGGAGCAGACCTCTTTAAATGAGTTTAAGCCAATGTTGCCCCCAGTTATTTAACCATAGGTCACTTTCTCAATGAAACACCTTCTAAAGATGTAATTTTGGAGCCACTGAAGATTTTTATGAGAATGACCTAAAATGTGTGAAAGGTGAAATTGAAGATGGTAAAGAATGTTGACAGGGAGATTATTGGAAGCAACTTCAACAGTTCATGCAGGAAATAATTAGGTTTGCTAAATCAGTGGCAACAGAGACCATGGAGAAAAGAGAGACTCAAGTAATGGATTAATATTCATGAAGGAGAGTAGAGAAATTGGTGAATATTACAGAGTAAAATACAAAGACAAAAAACAAAGAGCTTGGTAAATTAAAAGGGGCCAAAATTTCTAACTTGAAAAACCAGGAGGATTTCAGTGTCATTAAGTGATATAAGGAAAACAATAGGAGAAGGAGGTTTCAGAAACAAAATAAAAAGTTTAATTTTGACTCTGTTGAATTTAAGTAGACTCGTCAAATATAATTGGCATTAATATTACTAGATAGCAAGCAGGTTGAAATTTTTATCATAAAAATAATTTTATTTAAGGACTGAAGGAATAGTAATCTAATTGCTCTTTCCTCTAGGAAAGGAAGAAATATACTTAACATTTTGATATTAATTTATCCTTTCATTTACAGCTGCTTAATTGAAGAAGAACTTACTGAGGCTATGCCACATAAGGGTGCTGTGTTAGGAGATGGACAAGGGGTTTGTAATCCATAAAACATGAGTACAACATGAGGCATAAAGAGCTCTGAATTAGCAAGATATGAAGGGGATATGGAGGAGGGAAAGTAGCCAGCTTGGTATTTGAGCTGAGTCTTTATGAAAAGGCAGTATTTCATCAAGGAAGAATGGAGAGGGAAGGACACTCAGAGACCTGTCTTCCTAAAATTTTTACTCTTTTTCTAAATACTAATACTTAATCTAGTTTATTTCTAGGTAAGCAATACTCCTGGAACGTTCAGAGGCTGAAAGGCCCCGGGGCACCCAGGTATCTAATGTTAGAGCCGGGTGCTAGCGTTTGGAAAATGTAAGTAGGTAGCACTCTTCCTTAGAATGTTAAGCTCTAGTAGAACAGGAATGTTATCTGTTATGTTCACTGCTCTATCCCTACCACCTATAAAAGTGCCTGGAACAGAGTGATGCTCCAAAACATTTTGTAGAAAGAGTGAATGAATTAATGAATGGACAAAATGCCTGCCTTATGTATCTTTTTACACATTTTGTCACTTATCTATAATGTCCTTTTTGGAAGATATGTCTAGATTTCCTTTTTTTAAAAAATGAAGTTGAAAGAATATGAAGAATCACTGAATGTAGACTGGGGATATTTACTAGTTCTTGTCAACAGATAATTTTAGTTTTGGTTCTTCCTTTCCATTTTTACATGAAAAGTAAGGAAGACACTATGTCTGTCTTGTCTATGGTTTCATTACCAGCAGCTAGCAGCATCTGGACCACAAATAACTATTGAATGAATAAATGAATAAGTGAATGTATGAGTGAGTGAATAAAATAATAAATCTACAAATAGAAAAGGGTTGCTTTTTACCTTTCAATTCAACAATAGAGGGTGAAATATTTAAAATCTTCCTGCTGATCAATTCAACACTCTAGTCCCCTTCTCCCTAATGATATTGGACTAGCCATGGAAGGTGATTTTTTTAATTTCCAAAAGTCAGAAGAACTCATTCAGAAACCTGTCAGAAGCACTACCAGTGTTAAACTCAAAATGTGGGAAGCAGCTGTAGAAGTCACAAATCCTTAGAACATATGCTAATGAATTTGGTTTACTCAAAAAAGACAAGCTGATCAAACAACTGGACCAAATGTCTAGCTCCTTTCCATTGCTGTATTTTTTTTTTTTATTGTTACAGAGTAACCCATGGGCATTTTGTACCATTTAAGAAAGAATCACATTACTAAGTTTTACAACAATCTTATTTCATGTGGGAAAAATGCAATAGAGATTATAACTTCTCCATACATATCCACAGCCTCGAGCTCTCAGGGCTTTGTTTTTGTTTTTTATTTTTTGGGGGGTGTGTGGTTGTTGTTGTTGGTTGTGCTTCTTGAAATTTCTCACTATTAGTCCTTGGTCTGTGTTGAGGACAAAAACATTGACTATGCCATGGTTATTTCTTCTCTGCCAAAAATATACTCCAGAGAAGGCTGATAGATGATTACTAAATTTGCAGTAGTGAAGCTAAATTGCTCTGGTTTTGTTGAAAATTTAAAATTATATGATAAATATGATTTGTATTTATATGATAAAGCTTACAGAAGAGCATAAGTAAGATAGAAGGTCATTTGGCATACAACTAACACTTAGGCAGAAAGAGTGTGAAAGTGCCCATTTCCCCAAACCTTTGCTAATACTGAGTATTGTCAAACTTAAATCTTTTCTTGGGTGATAGATTAAATCATTCTTGAAAGCATGAGAAAGCTATTGATTATAAAGATCCTGAAAATTGTAGAATTTGATGGTAATATGGCTTAATGGTATAAAGTCTATGCTTCTTGATTTTCTAGAATAGGCCTGACATCTCTCCCATTTGACACGTTAGTAATAATAGTAGCTAATATTTATTGAGCACTGGTCATCTACCTCTAAGTATCTGGGAGACAGTGAGCTATTATTATGATAAACATTTTACAGGTGAGAAACTATAGCAGAAAGGTTGAACAATTTCCCTAATGTCACATAGCTAGGAAATGTACCTACATTTTTCATTTCAGTGTCCTCCTTTTTATTAAAAGATATGCTTATCACATTTAATAACTAACATCTAGCCAGGAGATGGAGAATGTGTGTTTTGTGTGTTGGGAAGAGGGAACTATAACTATATAATTATACTGACAAAAGAATAGCCCCAAATCACTAAGAGAGTAATGGAAAATCTGGAGAAGTGGTATAGCCTAGACCACATGTGTATAGGTGAATTGGTTTCCTATTGCTGCCATAACGAATCATCACAAGCTTAGAGGCTTGAAGAAACACAAGTTACCATCTTTACAGTTCTGTTGGTTAAAAGTCTGACATGGGTTTTGCTGGCTAAAGTCAAGATTTTGACAGGGCTGTGTTCCCTTCTGGAGGCTCTAAGGGATAATCTGTTTTCTTGCCTTTTATAGTTTCGAGAGGCTGCCTGTCTTCCTTGGCTCATGGCCCCCTTTCTTCATCTTCAAAGCCAGCAAGACTGCATCGGTCCTTCTCACATCACATCACATCACATCACATCACATCACATCACATCACATCACATCACATCATCATCACATCACTCTGACCTCCCTTTCTGCCTCTTTCTTCCACTTTTAAAGACCTCATCTCTGTGGTTGCTTCAAGTCCACCTGCATAATCCAGGATGAAATACCTATGTTAAGGTAATTTTCTTAGCAACTGTAATTTCATCCGTAACATGTTCACAGATAATATATGGGTATCTCTGATGGACAATAATTCTGCTTACCACAATAGGCTCTGAAGTCCACCTTCCTTCCTTTCTTCCCTCCTTATTTTCATTGTAATTAATAAACAAATACTTATGAATCTCACTGTGGTTGAACCATGGTTCTAGGTTCTGAGGATACAGCAGAGAACTTGACTAACCAAGTGCTGTTCTCACAGAGTTTACATTTCTAGCATTGGAAATGAATAATAAATGAATGAATACAACTGTGAAAAAGTCAGGTGGTAGATAGTATTCTGAAGAGAAGAAAAATAAGAAGAGGGGACAAAGAGTAGTGAGGGGAAGGGAACATGGGATGATTTTTGAGAGTGGTAGGGAAAGCTGACTATTGAGAAAAAAACCTACAGGAAATTAGAGATCTCAGAGATGAGCATTCCAGGCAGAAAGGCTATGACGTGAGAGCAAGAGGTATTTTTGAGAAATCACGGTATGGTCAGTGTATTCTAGGACGGAGTAAAAATATGGTCAATGTGTCTATGTTGAAGCAGAACTTGGTAAGAGATAAATAAGGACAGTGAAGTGGCAGCAGCCATGGAATTGATCCTGAGAAGTACAGAAGTTCTTATCAAAGAATGACTCTGGTCTGACTTGCATTTTGAAAAGATCATTCTTCCCAGTGTTTGGTTCAATGCCTTTGAGAAGGTGAACATGGAAGCAGCAACTCCAGTCAGATGACTCCTCCAATAATCTAGACAAAAGTTTATGATGGCTCAGACTATGGTGGTGAGTCACAGAGCTGGTTAGATGTCAGATTCAAGCAGGACTTGCCATGGGTTATGGGGGTCTACAGAGGAAAGAGAGGGATCAAAAATGTGCTTTATGTTTCAGCTTGAGCAATGAGATAAATGCTCCTATATTCTGATGTAAGGTGGGAAATATTAAGAAAGAACAGATTTTGGGAAGTGGTGACATCTTGAGATATTTTGGACATGTTGGATTTGTCTATTCAAGATCCAAGTGGAGATGTTTTGAATGCAGTTGGATACCAGAGACTGGAATTTTAGGAAGAGGTCAGACCTAGAGATATAAATTTAGAAGTAATTTGTTTACGGCTGGTTTGTGCGTGGAGGCTGGGTGTGAGTACTAGAGAGTGGGGGAGTGAATTGCTTGCTGAGAGGCTTGAGGAACCTCTGAGCTTTGTGGTCATTTAGGGTAATAATGTTAGCACAGACAGTTATGTGCTTTGCTCTAGCCACATACACTTGGGTAGTGAATGAGGAGGCTGAAAATGACTGTAACCGGGACCTAGGAGCTCTGGATTGGAATTCCAGTTTTTCACTTCCATTCTATAGTCTGCAGCTTTTCTTGGCTCTACTTTCCTGACAATGGGGAAAATAGCAATGCCTATTTCTAAGGACTATTTCTAAGGAGGATGAAAGAGTGTGAAGGACCTAGTCTAGTATCTTGAGCAGGATAAGAGCTCAGTGGTTGGTGGCTGAGATCACAGATATTTGTTATTATCATCATCAGGATGAGTAACCCTGCATCAGAGTGTCCCTAAGTACTGAATGTATTTTTAAGGAATAACATGTTGGGAATATGTCTCTAAAGATGACAAACAATAATGTGAAGTGAGTAATTTGCCTTAATATTGATGATAAATCACACATGATATCATATTTTTTAGACACTCAGATAACTTCACTTTTCTTTCCCAGTGCTTTAACCAATTCTTTTTATTTAATATTAGTTCCAATGAATCCTACTTATTTCTACACTCTCATCTTTTCTGCTTATTTCTAGGTGCCATTGGTTACATTTTGTGTCCCTCTTTCTGGATAGACTTTAGATCTTCCCTATAACTCCTTATTTTGAAGCAGGTTTTGTTTTGTTTTTGTTTTTGTTTTTGTTTTTTTGGTATTCAACTCTCATAGAAGACAATCTCAAGAAATAGGATGATCAAGGGTCAAGTGTTGCCAGAGACTGAATGAATGCACGTGTCCCCCCGGAACTCATGCATTAAAGCCTAAGCCCCAGTGTGACAGTATTAGGAGGGGAGCCTTTGGCAGTAACGCACTTTATAAAAATTATCCCATAGCTAGTCTAAAAAAAGACAAGAGATAGCAAGTGCTGGTAAAGATGTGGAGAAAAGGAGACCTCTGTGCACCCTTGGTAGGAAGGTAAACTGGTGCAGCCACTATGGAAAACAGAATGGAGGTTTCTCAAGAAATTAAAAATAAACTACCATATGATCCAGCAATCTCACTTCTGGGTATATCTCCAAAGGAAATGAAATTATTATCTCAAAGAGGTATCTGTACTCCCACGTTCACTGCAGCATTACTCACAATAGTCAAGGTATGGAAACAACCTAAGTGTCAATCAACAGATAAACGGATCAAGAAAATGTTACACACACACACACACACACACAGTATATTATTTAGCCTTAAAAAAAAAAAGGAAATTCTGTCATTTGTGATAACATGGATGAACCTGGAGAGCTTATGCTAAGTGAAATAAGCCAGCCAGAGAAAGACAAATATTGTCCTGCCTAACATCAATTTTATGCGGAATTTAAAAAAAGGAAAAGCTGAACTGATGGAAATGGAGACTAGGAAAGTAGTTGCCAGGGGCTGGGGAGTAGAGTAAATAGGGAGGGTTTGGTAAAAGGATACTAACTTTCAGTCAAAAATTGATGAGGTCTGAGGTTCTAATGTAGAAGACAGTCACTATGGTTGATAACACTGTATTGTGTAATTGAAATTTGCTAAGAGTGTAGAACTTAAATGATCTCACCCCCTGCCCCCAAAAAAGGGAAGAAAAAGAAATGAGAGGTTAAGTATGTAAGGAATAGATGTGTTAATTAACTCAATGGCAGGACTCCTTTCATACTATATACATATATCCAAGTCCTTGTGTTGTACATTTTAAATATAATTTTGTCAAGAAAGCTAGAAAAAAAGAGATCCCAGTTCTCCTCACCACTTTTACCAGTGAGGACATAGCAAAAAGGTGTCTCCCTGTTAAACACACTCTCACCAGACTACCTGATTTGATCTTGACTTTGCAGCCACTAGAACTGTGAGAAATAAATATTCGCTGTTTTAAGGCCACCCAGTCTATGGTATTCTGTTATGGACTGAGACAAGCACTCATTTGCTAAAGATTCTGGAATTACTCTGAGTACCAACAATAAATAGATGACACAAATTAGCAAATTAGATCAATCTGAGGATTTTTCTTTAAGAGTTGGGTGGGATGTGGGGACCAAAAGAAATAGTGTAATAACCCAGGGCTATTAAGAGTGGCTCTATTAAGACCCCCAGGTTTGAAGAGATCAAGGGAAAGATCAGTGATCGGTTTCAGCCCATGAAGACCCTACAGTTAAGGAACCAGGGAAATAAACATCTTGACCTCACCCTTCTTGCACCTCCACTTCCTGCATCTCCTGTCAGGACTCCCCACTGACCAACCCAGCTGGAGGCCAGGAAGTACATGAGCCCACTGGTACCACCAGTCCATACCACCCAGGAATAGCACCCTTAAGTAGGGAGCAGGGAAGAGGGGGATTTAGAGCATGTCTGGGGGACTTGGGAACTCAGTAAAGGGCTGTGGCATGATGCCTACTGAACACCTGCCCTCAAAACAAAACACCTGCAGGAAGAGCCCTTTCCATCTTCCGATTTCCCGATTTCCCCACCTGGAACACCTGGACTGCCATTACCGTATCTTATTGGCCTTTGGTCCTCATTTATCTTTTCTTCTCTCATCTCTATCTGTATTTAAAATGGATATCTTTCAAAAAAAAAAAATAAAATGGATATCTTTCATTAGATCTTCAGATGAGAACCCTTCACTGATGGTCTCCATCCAAATAGCTAAATGAATAAATAAGACTGTAGGAACACAATATACTCACAACATCTCCTTTTTACCTAATGGACTTTCCATTTGACTTATACTGCCTACACATATCACATTGAGAGTTCCTGGGCCGGCTCTGGTACCATCTCTGAAACTATATTCAGTAGTTAGTGTTCCATAGAAGGTAATGAGAAACCAATGAATCTTAACTGTGTGCCATAAAAGCCATTTAAAAACGCTAGATCCGAGTACCCTTCTAAAGTCAGTTACTCAAGAAGACAGTGTTTTTAAAGGAACACTGTCGAGTTAGTTCAGTCTAGAATAATTTATAGGCTTTTAAATTGCTCTGGCCTTATAGTTGTTAACAATGTCCCTGACATAAAAATACATTTAAGGAATTGCCAACATATGCAATGGCCATGGACTTCTCAAAACCATTTCCAGTCTTCTCTTTCCAGTGTTTCGGACTCTAAATAAAATGATGGCATTCTTTTGAGAGGGATCTGCTGAATCCTCAGACAGACAAGAAGCAACCATTGTTATTTTGGCTCTAAAAGGAGACTAGGAATATTTCTAGGGCTTTTCTAGATGGAAACCAAGTAAAAAGAACTTAATTTTAAGATTGAATTTTGTTTTCAGAGTGTCTCCTTGAACGACTATAGGAAGAAGAGAGGGAAAATGGCACCTGAGGAACACATTGTGGCAGAAATAACAAACAGGACAGGCTTACCAGAGCTGGCTTTGTGGTCAGCCAGATGACAATCCTGAGTGTGGCTCTCAAGAGGGCAGAGATGCAGCCACCTCTTTGACTTCGAGTTTCAAAGATTTGGTGATGGGGAATGGCCTTGGAAGCAGGTGGGACTGCTATTCTTGATCTTCTTTTCTAATTATATGAAGTGTGGGCGAAAAAGGATATTGGAAACAGAGACCCAGCTGTGCAGAGTGACAGTTCAAACATAATGAGGACAAAGAACACCAAACGCAAGAGGGAAGATGTTTTAATCTCGGGTATCTGCACTCTTGCAGCAATGAGTAAAAGAGAAAAAAAAAACAGAAATAATGAAAGAAAAATAATAAAATGAATGGGTTCCCCTCTTATAGTTCCTTCCGGGACTGAACCTTGAATCAATTACTAAAGAGAAAGCCCATGAGACAAATTGAGCAAGATCAAGTGGGTAGCTAGCTGTAGAATTTAGAGGGTGTAGACGAATCAAACAAGGGTAACACTTTGTCTTTATATTATGCAACATGGTAGTGAGTTTAAAGGGACTGTTTGAGAAAAGGGAGATGTTATCTCATGAGGAGAGATGAAACAGGTATAGACTTATCTCCTTCCATTCCCTTCCCTCCTTCCCACCCTTTTCCCCCGTCTCTCTGCCTCTCTCCTTCACACAGTGTTAGAAATAATTCCAGAGCCTGAACAGCTTGGGAGCTGCCCACAAAGTGTTTGAGGAGCTGGAATCTCGGGCAGTAAAAATAATTCAGACTGTTCTCTTCATGTGTCATAGACACAGCTTGAACGACAGAACAAACTTCCTACAGAAATGCAGATCCATTTTGTCTAGTTACTTTAGTAGCTAAAGTTTGGCTGATTACATCATGTACTATTTTTAGTAAGACTTCTGTGTAACCATGGAAACTGCTTTTGCTGAAAACTCACACTATTTCCTTAGAAATTAGCCACAGAGAAGAAAACCTTTGCAGAAAACTAATAAGGAATAAATGAGTTAGATTCAAGGAGGAAAAAACCAACTTAGTAGGTCACAATGACATTTATATGTATGTAGATGCCTATACTTTTGTTTGGGGCAAAGTCATAATATAATCCATAGACCTATATTTGTTTTTGTTGTTGTTTTATATATATATATATATATATTTTTATTGGAGTTCGATTTGCTAACATATAGAACACCCTATATTTGTTTCCAAAAGCACTCTCATTTTTACATTTTTTTGACTGGCAACTGCCTGGGCACACGACACAACGTAGATTATTTCAAGGGTACAGCACTGCATGTGATCTGAAGGGAAGCCTGCTCCTGAGAGAAGGGGGTCACAGCTGCCTAGCCATGAGAGAGGTTAGAAAGTTTTGCAAGACAATCCTTTTGTCTCATTGGGAACTTGCTGGAGTGAGCAGAGTGGTGTGAGGAGAACAATTCATCATCCTATGCTTGAAAAGACTGAACTAGTTCCCCCAAACATTGCCTTGGGAGGAAAGATGGCTAATCCGATGACCAGACAGCAGAGTTAGTGCAGCTTTGTGATTGTACTGTGTGGTAGGCTGGATGGCCACCACCAAAAGTACTCATGTTCTAATCCCTGGCACCTGTGAATATGTTCTAGTCCATGCCTGAGGGGACTTTGCAGATGTAATTAAGGTAATGGACCTTACAATAGGGAGACTATTCTGGATTATTGAGTGGACTCAATCTAATCACATGAGCCCTTGAAAGCAGAGATCTTTCTTGGCTGGAGTCAGAGAGATGTAGCACAAAGAAAAGTCAGAGACATCCTGAGTGTGAGGAAGACTTGATCTGTAGTTGTTGGCTTGAAGGTGGAGTGAGTCATATGGAAAGTGAGGAGGAAATGAATTCTGCTAAACAACCTAATGATCCTGGGAGAAGCCTGGAATTCTCCCCGGAGCTTCCAAAGAGGAGTCCAGGCCAAACGACCTGAACGAAACTCTAGACAGAGGACCCAGCCAGGCACATTGGACTTCTGTCCTAGAGAATGAATGGTGCTCTAAACAGTGAAGTTTGTGGCAATGTGTTGCCAAAGCAACAGGAGACTAATACATACCCCAAAACTGCTGTGTTAGGAATGTAGCTTAGTAGTAGAACCTTCTTTTTTTTTATTTTTTATTTATTTATGATAGTCACAGAGAGAGAGAGAGAGAGAGAGAGAGAGGCAGAGACGCAGGCAGAGGGAGAAGCAGGCTCCATGCACTGGGAGCCCTGACGTGGGACTCGATCCCAGGTCTCCAGGATCGCGCCCTGGGCCAAAGGCAGGCGCCAAACCGCGGCGCCACCCAGGGATCCCCGTAGTAGAACCTTCTTTCCCCTTGGTGCAAACGGGTCCAAGAGAGAAGGTCTTTGGATATCTTTTAAAATTTTGTCATTTATTCAGAAACCTTGAAATTCACATTTAGAAGGTTATAAATCCCAGTACAATATTGGAAACTGTCTGCAATTTTGGTAATACAGATCAGGTTAAATAAATTATGGAACATCTGTTTGGCAGAATATTATGCTTCATTAAAGTTATGCTACATAAAAATATTGATTGATCTGGGAAAATGTTCCTGTTGCATGTAAGCTAAAAGTGGAGAGAATAATTGAAAAAGATATATATGCATTAAAAAGGGGGGAAATCTGGTCAAGTGTTTAAATGCTCTTTCCCTCTGGGTGGTGGGAATATATGGTTTTCTATTTTTAAACTTTTTCTATGATAAAATATAAACTTTTTTTTTGAGAGAGAGAGAGAGAGAAGGAGAGAGAGAAAGAGAGTGCATGCACACTTGAGCAGGGGTGGAGGCAGAGGGAGAGGGAGGGAGAGAATCCCAAGCAGGACTCCACACCCAGTGCTGAGCCCAATGCAGGGCTTGATCACAAGACCCTGAGCTCGTGACCTGAGCTGAAATCAAGTCATCGCTTAACCAACTGAGCTACTCAGGTGCCCCAAAATGTGTATAACTTTTGTAATTAGAAGAAATGGCATTAATATTATTAAAATCATAGAAATAAACAGAAGAGGGCTGTGCCCTTGATATTGGGCACAGCTGCTGGTAATGGAGCAGCTTGAGGTTGTGCATCAAACAGAACTTCTTTCGAAGGCTTACCATATTGCTGCCTTGGAAATGGGACATTACAACCTCAGCTCTCTCCCACTTCTTTTTTTTTTTTTTCAGTTTAAATTCAGTTAGCCAACATATAGTACGTTATTGGTTTCAGCTGTAGAGTTCAATAATTCATCAGTTGTAGGTAACACCCAGTGCTCATCACATCACATGACCTCTTTAATGCCCATCACCCAGTTATCCCATCCCCTCCTCTCCTCCTCTCCAGCAATCTTCAGTTTGTTTCCTAGAGTTAAGAGTCTCTTATGGTTTGTCTCCCTCTCTGATTCCCTCCCACTTCTTAATATTTGTCATCAAGTATGATTTAGGGATGCACCTGAAGTATGTTTCTTTCATATTAGATAGGATTTGTGCAGTTGCAAGTAACTAAAATCTAATTCTATGCAGCCCAATCTCAAGTAATGAGAAGTCTAGGGGTAGATCCTAGACTAGGTTTCAAGTAAGGCTAGATTCAAATGCTCCAACAACATCTTCCAGGCTCAGCCTTTTTTCTGCTTCTTGATCAGTCTTTTCCTCTAACCCAGCAGAAAGAGAGTTCTGACTTAGCACTGTGATTAGTCTGGTCACAGGAATGAGGGGGATCATACTTAAGGCAGGGTTAGCTTTGCCTGAATCACATGGAATGGCTTTTCTAGAGGAAATAGGGTGTCTTTTAGGAGAAGAAGGGAGAAGAAGCACTGGAAAGGAAAAACAAGAGCCAGCCATCAGCAGGTCTGTGCAATGTGACAACCAGAGTCCTCATCTAACCAGAACTACGGTCTACTTGCATTTCCAATGGAGGTACATACTTCCAAGGGATGCTAGAATCTTCTTCAACTCGAGTGATTATGTGAGCCATAGCTACCAGATGTTCAATAGCTTCTGCTTTTGCCCCTATACTTCCTACTTCTGAAACTTGAGAAAAATTATTTCTGCATTTGAGAAACACCATGCAATGTCACATTAACATGCTTCACACTATAAGGGCTAAATCTTTGGGCTCCTTCCTAACCCATGACTTCCTTGCCTTTCTAGCTTAGTGTTTGGTTCATGGCAGTAAGTCAATAAATTTTTGTTACATGAATAGGGGCTTCTGACTTCTGCAGTTGGTATAAATATTTGTCTCCTTTCTTTGTTTAGGTCTTCGTCCTTACTGCCAATCGTAACATCTTCTCCACAGAGGCTCCCAGGAGGTGGATGCAGCTCCTGCATCCCATGAAACCTCAAGTTCATAGGCGGTCATTCAGATTATGCTCATCATTCAAACCTTACAATAACCAAGTAAAACATTATTATTAATAGTCTAATCGTCTGAACAATGGAAGTCTATTTTTCCATATGTCCTTCTTCTATATAATCCTCAACTACTAAATATGCTGAAGAATTTTGAAGAAAGCACTTTAAAACTATAATAACCCCTTACCAGTCTTGGAGGCAGGGTTCCTCAAAGTCCCTTTGATAGGCAGAGTGCCTCCAGTAGGAAGAGGAGAGGCTGAGGGATCTTTCAGATGGCCTTTAGATATCTCAGTTTTCTAACTTGTTTATATTTCTTTACAAGTGTCATATTTCTGGATATTGTCTGTTATCAGAAAAATTGTGCATTGTAGGCTGTAATATTTAATGTGGCAAACAAATGGAGGAAATGAGGAGCTAAGGGTTCTATCTATGGTTTGCATTATTGGAGAATAGCCCACATTGCTTCAAAGAGCATGGCTGAGTGACCTCTGGTCTCTTCCTTCTTCCTTTTTTTTTTTTTTTTTAAACATTAAGGGTTTTTTGTTTTGTTTTAAGATTTTATTTATTTATTTATTCATGAGAGATACAGAGGGAGACAGAGAGAGGCAGAGACACAGGCAGAGGAGAGAAGCAGGCTCCATGCAGGGAGCCTGATGTGGGACTCTATCCCAGGTCTCCAGGATCACACCCTGGACTGAAGGCGGCGCTAAACCACTGAGCTACCCAGGCTGCCCGACCTCCGGTCTCTTCCACTTAAGAATTCTTTGTTTTCTTTTTTTTTTTCCAAAGATTTATTTATTTATTCATGAAAGACACACACACACACACTTACAGAGAGGCAGAGACATAGGCAGAGGGAGAAGCAGGCTCCTCGCAGGGAGCCCAGTGCAGGACACGATCTTGGAACCTAGGATCACATGAGCCACCCAGGCGTCCCAAGAATTCTTTGTTTTCTATGTTCTGTGAGGCTCTTTGCACAAAACCTTCTCAGACTGGCAGCAACTGTTTGCACTTTTTTGAACACTCTTAAAAAATACTCTTGAGTATATGAAAAGGCCTAGAAATCAGAGGCAGTGTGTACTTTCAGATTATTACCCATTCCTTGAGTTCTCTTTGGAGGATACTTGCTAGATAATTACCAGAACAAATCACTGAGTGACTAGAGGACCCGCAAGACAAAGGCTGTCCCTAGACAAAAAGGCAAAGTAGGCAAAATTGTCATTTGGTGCCTTTGGTTTTCTTACCTTATCCCCACCCCCACCTCTAGTTTGCTCCTGGTTTCATGTGACCTCCTCCCCAAAACCCTGGCTCTCTAGGACCATCAGCTGTACACTCCATTAAAACATAAGCTGGTCTCGCCCTGAGTTCTTTCCTAGTAAACACAGATTCATGCTATATTCCAATCCCTCAGGCATCCTTCTGGAATGATAGCTCTTTCTGAGTGACAATTAGCTCATCTGCCAAAACATATTTATGGTATGAATTAGTGTTTCCTTTATCATTTGCAGGTTAGCAGAGGCTCTCTGGAGATAGTATGTTAACATGCTGAAGCCTGATCAAAGTCTAAAGGACCTTTTCTTCACACTGCTTTACTTCAAGATACATTTTACACATTACTCTCTTTTTACCAAAATAATCTTAAGGGAATGCATTGTATTTGATACGTCTATTTCCTTTTTTACTCTAATTCGTATTTCCTGCCTGCTCTTCCATAGCTAATAGGCTCTCAAAAATCACCAATTGCCTAATCAACATGCTCTCTCTGTTAGGCCTGTTGACCTGTCCATAGCATTAGACATTGTCTCGTACTCTGATCTCCATCCTTCCTTAGTACTCCACTAGCTCTCTTCTTCTCTGATGAAATGCAGAAAAGAATGATGATGATCTTATTGGCTTCTTTTCCTTTGTTTAAACCCTTAAAACTGGAGCTTCCCCAAGAGTCACTTGGAGTTTTCTCTTCTGCTCCCTAATGCTTCCAGCTAATCACAAAATCCTCTCAGCCCAATGTCTGCTAAATCTCAGCTCCGTTGCCATGCTTTCATTTCATCCTGTGCTACTTTTGCTTGAACTTTGGCAAGTTTCCTGTCCCTAATCTTTTCCCCTGCAAGTCTGTCTCACACACAACCTGAATTATCCAGTCTTAATACTCCTACTAGATCTCAAATGTATTTGTGTTTCTCTATTCCTATTTGAAGAGCTTGCCATATCATTTGTATCTTTCTTTGAAGTTCTCATCCTTTTATTATTCTCTGTTCTTTCTTCCCTTAGTCTCCTCCTCTCCAAAAAACATTATTCAGGAGTGAGCCCAGTGGGCTCCTCACATTCCATTCCTGAAAACATCTCCTGTGTTCCAGGGCTTCCATAACAAATTATTACAAGCTAGGTGGCAAAACACAACAGAAATGTATTCTCTTAAAATTCTGGAAGCCACAAGAATCAAGCTGTTGGCAGAGCTGCACTTCCTCTGAAGGCTCTATGGAAGGATCCTTCCGTGCTTCCAGTTTCTGGGGCTCCCCGTGTTTCTTGATTTGTGGCAGCATAACTCCAGTCCCTACCTCTGGTCACTACATGGTCTTTCCCTCTTTGTCTCAGTGTGACATTTCCTTCTCTGTCTCTTATACAGATACTTCTCATTGGACTTAAGGACCCATCTTAAATCCAGGATGATCCTACCTTGAGATCCTTAATCATATCTATGAAGGCCCTATTTCTGATGGTCTCGTTCACAGGGACCAGAGGTAAGAACTTAGATGTATCTTTTGGGGGGATACTATTCAACTCATTACACCTCCCTCCTATGAAATGTTCCTTCACACTAACCTTTCCTCTTGGAGTGGCCTCCCAGACCTTTCAAATGCCTACCTCCAATCCAGTTTTGAAACCTAACCCAAATTCCAATTTCTCCTTGGGAATGCCATAGAGTCTCCTAGAATTCCTGTTATTTTCAACTCTCAGAGTACCTTTTTACCTCTCCAATAGAGTTTCTGCCTTGAGGCAGAAGTATATATGAACCTATCTTTCTTTATTCTGCATAAGACTCTCAGTTTCTGAGGGCAAGAACATCTTTATAGTCCCCACCAGAAATTTCTGAGTTGGAGCCATTTATCCATTAGCCAAATCAAATGGACTATAAAGGCCTGGTTCCAGTGGAGAGGTCCTCATATCCATGAGTGGACAGTAGGGATCTCTATGGGCTGATTGGGACTGTGGTTTCTTTGGCCCTCTCCAGGGAGAGGGAGTGCAACTTAAGCAAGGTGAAGCAGCTAAGCAGTCACCATAAATCTTGAAAATGAAGGTAAAATTCAAAAGAAGAATCCGGAAAAATCCTTTTGAAACACCTGCACCCAGCATCAGAAATTTTTTAACAAAATTGAGCAGTCTTATAGTTAATAGAGAAGTACTAAAGAAGCTCAGTGGTCTTGCAGTCCAATCATAAAGATGACTGTATGATTTGCCTAAAGCCTGCCATATAGCTGCTCCATGACAGAGTCAGGGATAGAAGGTCCAAGTCTTCTCACTGAAAACCTAAAGAGTAGTTTCTTCTAGTATTTTTCTGTTGTGTGTGTGTGTGTGTGTGTGTGTGTGAACCCCTTCACACTCTAATTAATAGCAAGGATGACAGAATTTACTTTGTTTTAAAGAAGCTTTGGATTCTTGAGTGCCTTTGGCATAGCTATCCTAAATTGGAAAAGAACAGAATACAAATAACACAGAGATGCATTTCTCATATTTTTAATGTATAAAATAGCCTGTTTGTTTTTCATCTCATCTTTTCACATTCTCCCTAATAAGCAGAAGTCACTAGATCATGTGTTCATTGGGTCTTGTGGTCATTAGTGCGAATCAGAAAGGTTGTACTCTAATTGCTTACACCCTGTGCAAAGCACTCCATTGACCAAGGTGCAAACCAGCTTCCTTAGCGACAGAGTGAATCTCTGGGTCAAAAGCCCTCACCACATTTTCTTTTCTGTAATTTTTAGATGTGTTGTTACCAACGTGGGAATCATTAGAACCTATTCTTTAAAATTACATATACTCGTTACAACCATTTTCAGAATGAAAAGTCAGGACTAAAGGATTTCTGCTTGATTTGTAAAATTATGTATTTGGAAACCTTATAGTGATACAAAAATTAAATCTCATTTAGCTATCTATTAGCAAGTCAAGGCCTTTTATGAAAGAAGAATAAAATTGGGTTATCCAACAAAACCTGAGGCATGTGATCACTGCACTATGCTTTATCAGTGTTACTAAAAGCCAGAGATAAATAATATGTACACATGTACTCAAGAATTTCCTAAAAATGAAGGTTAGTCATAGAATTGTGAGATCATGCAATGGTTGATGAAAAATAGAGGTGAAAATAATACACAGACTACAGAGATTGGATGGTCTCTTATGATCTCTCACAATCTTGTGCTATTCAACTGTTGCTAATATTAACAAAATAATAATGACAACTAATATCTACTGGCTCTAACTATATGCTTATTTATGCTATAGCATTAGATGAATCCACTGTCTTAATAGCTTTATGTCTATTAATTTAGTCCTCAAAATAAACCTATGACATACATCATAATAATAAAGAAGGTACTAATATTATACACATTTTATGATTTTACAGATGAGAAAATTGAGGCACAGAAAACTTATATAAGGTGTCCAAAGTCACACAATTTAATAAATGGCAAAGTGGGATGGACTGTGATACTTAGGCTCCAGAACCTGTTCTCTTAACTTCTATATAATCATCAAAATTTACTTAAATGTCAGCATGCATTTGACTATATATAATATAATGAAATGTAGGATTGGTAGGGAGGATTAATTAAAATATCTCTGGGATAGTGCATGTGGGTAACTAGGATGCATATACTTGCTCTCTGGCTAAGAGTTATTGGGCAAGGTACATGAGGAGGAAGTCCTTTTCTTTCCCCAATCTTTTATTTATTTTCAACTCTCTAGAATGACTGGGTCATTTGACAGCCGTGCATGCAAACACAGCATGAGAAGTTTAGGCAGTTACTCAAGCCTGTGGCACCATGTGGTTGGAACATACTGATGGCTGAGCTGTTCCACTGTGAGGCCAGGTGCTCTGCCGCCATGCAGGTGCAGGAAGACAGCAGGCTCTGGGTTCTTGGCTCCATGCTAATTGCCATTCTTGCCCCTCCTCTCAGTCTTCCTAATCCCTTCAGCTTCCAACACATGCTAGAATGGTATCATCATGGAGAGCAGGAGGAGGAGGCCAGTGAGATTAGTGATCAACTGTGAAATAGTGATGCTTCTTTTTTTCTTCCAGGAAAGAACTCTTGCACTTTTCTCTCCTCTTCCTCTTCTCACACCTAAGTTTCCACACAATAGAGTTTGGACACCGCTTAGTTATGTATTCCTTTCTTAGTGTAAGGCAGGTTGATTTTTCCCTCTGGTGATGTGCAAGATCCAAGTGAGCATAGACCTACCTCGTCAAAGATAATTTATCAGCAAAGTCATCATTTAGAATTGCCTGGAGTGCTACAGTAAAGCAAACCCATGGGGCAGGTCAGGTATATCTCTCACCCTTAGCCTTTAGGAATTGTATCCTTTTGTTCCTCAGGGAATGGACAGGGGGCTGTTGGGTTGCTCTTTATTCCTAGGGCTATCGTGTGCTATGGGGTCTATGTACCTTGTTTCTCTTATTTCTTATGACAGTTTTGCAAGATAGACATTATCCCCCGCATTTTACAGATATGGAAATAGGTTTTGAGAGGCAAGCTTAAAGAGCTAAAGAATAAAATGGGATTTGACTCCCAGCGGGGCGGATTCCAAAGTCAGCTTACTTTCTCAAGTGTCATTGCTATGGAAGTTACCTGACTTTTAACTGAGATAAGCGACTGAGCCTTTCAGTAGGGTTCTGGGCTTCAGTCTGATGCTTCTTCTGAGGAATCCTTGTCCTGAGATTATAGCACAGAAGTAATGATTTTGTGTTACTCTGTGGATAATCTGCCCTGCTGTCCAGTACAAGTACTAGTCTTGTGCTCCATGAAGGAAGAGGCCTATCCTAGGAAACATAAGATTGGTGCATTTCCTACAAGTTGTAATCTTACAGGTGGGAATGACCTAGTCAATTAAGGATATCTTTGTCTAGGCAATTGATTTCAATTGACAACAGATAGAAATAGGACTCTTGTTAATGAATTTGCTAACAGTTGCTTCCTGTTGACTCATATTGGTCTAAGTTCAGTCATTGACATTGTTGTCTGAATGCTCAACCTTCGGAGCAGTGTGTCAGAGGTACCGCTATAAGCACTATACCTGGGTGTTTCCCAACCTGGGATGGCTGTTGACTAGATACTTGCCCCGTGCTTATCAGTCCTCATATTCTCCCCAATGGAGAGCTCATTTAAATTCCATTGCTTCATTATCCCTTCTCTGTAAATAACGTCCAGATTGGCATCATCCCTGCTCCATTTCCACAAACATCCCCTTACCTACCAGCTATTTCTTTTTTTTTTATTTTTATTTATTTATGATAGAAGAGAGAGAGAGAGAGAGAGAGAGAGAGGGAGGCAGAGACACAGGCAGAGGGAGAAGCAGGCTCCATGCACCGGGAGCCCAACGTGGGATTCGATCCCAGGTCTCCAGGATCGCGCCTTGGCCCTGGGCCAAAGGCAGGTGCCAAACTGCTGCACCACCCAGGGATCCCCTACCAGCTATTTCTAATTGGACATGTCATGATCACTTCAAGCCCAGAATTTCCAAAACCACTAATTATCCCCCCTCAACGCAAGGTCTTTCTCCCAAGCAGTCCATCTGCTGATAACTCAATAATGCTGGTTATCTTCACTTGGGAATCCTTTCTGACCCTTATCTCTTCTTTATCCCTTACTTTTCTCCTTAAATTTCTGGGACCTGTGTCTTTATCCTGATCTGCATGGATACCGCTCTTCCCTGAGAGACCCCGATTCTTCTGCATCCATAGATTAGATTCTATCTTCAAATTCTGGGACTCATCTCATTTTTAGACAAAGGAAAATTAAAGAACACTCGGCTAATTGTTTTCTTCCTCGCAGGAGCAAGCATCATAGTTTTAATCATGCATTTAAAATTTTTCTAAATTAAATTTTTATCAGCCAAGTAATATGTGAATATTCTCCTTGTAATAATTAAAACATTACCATTAAAGCTGAGGTCCCAGCTGACCCTCTCTGCTTTGCCCCCAGTGAATTTGCAGTTTTTCTGTATCCTTCCAGATCTTCTCCTGAGCATTAACACACACATACATGTACCCAGTAGAAAATACTATTGTTTTTCTTTTTTCCAATACAAATGATCACATATAAAAGTATCATACTGAACATATTCTGTAACGTACTTTTTACTCATCTTTCACTTATTCAACAAATATTTATTGGGTAACTGCTAGGTGCCAGGCACTGTTCTGAATTAGGAATTCGCTGGACAACCAATAGAAAAAAAAATCAAAACCCTAAGTTCATGTAATTCACAAGGCAATCTATTCATTTGGTACAAATAGATACATCTCGTGCTTTTCAATGACTGCATGACTGCGTAGTATTCCACAGTATGGGGGGCATGTTAGAGATCATTTAGCCATTCCTGTACCAATGACATTTAGATTTTTTTCCAGTGTTTGGCTCTGACAGAACTACTGTGAGCACCCCCAAATGTGTCTCCTTGAGCATGTGTCTGTGTCTCTCTAGGCAAATGCCAAAGGTGGAATTGCTGAGCCAAGTGCCCTCCAAAAAAGATTGCCACACTCTAGCACTGCATACAAGAAGACTCACTTTTGTACATCCTTGCTAATGCTTGATATCATCCAAATTTTATGCTGTTTCCCCCATCTCATGAATGCAAAATGTTATCTCACTATTATTCAGTCAATCAACTTTTCACAAAATTCACATCTATACACGATTGTGGGTGAAATATGTATAGATTTAGTTAAATTACCACAATCTCTTACTTTTTACATCATTTTTACCTCTTCAAACATTGACGGGGACAGATATGAAGAGCAATGCAAGCAAAAAACGAACATGAAGTGGCCATATACAATAAATAAAGTAGGGGTCTTTAGTCTCCTTTATTTTCTTTGTGGACAGGTTTCATGACCTTAAAGCTCTTGTGAAACCCAGAGATTTGCTTCCCTAGTGGTCCTCTCTGATCTTCCTTGGTCCTCTGTGTCTGAATCTCAGCTCTGATAATCTGCCCTTGAAAGAATACTTGGGAAAGCCAGAGGGAGGTTGGTAAGGGGAAGAAACAGCACATACAAAGGTCACTGCAGGAAGCTAGTATGCTGGGCACAGGGGAGTTCCCATTCAGTATTGGGTGAGTCATGAGTTGCTCAAAACACCAAAATCTAAAGCAGGAGGTAGAGAGTAGTGGGAGTGAAGGTGGAGGAAAGGGAGGCAGGAGCCTGATCATGGAGAGCATATACGATGAACTAAGGATTTGGCCTTGACCTTATGGACAATGGGAACCCTTCCACATTAATTAGAACTCACCTATGAAACTGTTGTCTGTTTGGGGTGCCTGGGTGGTAGGTCAAGTGCCCTACTCTTGGTTTTGGCTCAGGCCATGATCTCAGGGTTCTGGGATTGAGCCCCACATCAGGCTCTGCGCTCAGTGTGGAGTCTGCTTGTCCTTCTCCTTCTGCTCCTCCCCCTGCTTGCTCTCCCTCTCTGGTATAAACAAATAAAATCTTTTAAGAACCCCCTGTCTGTTTTATAGGTCTTATTGGAAAAATAGAAAAAAGAAGGAAAAAAAAGTCACTCTTCAGAGAAATCTCTTCCTGGTATTAAGATCACTGAATTAGGGCTTCAGGGTGGTTTAATGAACACAGAACTGAAGCAAAGGGATGGGGTAGCTTTGAGGGTGTATACAACTATAAGAACCAGGCATTCCTCTGTTTAACAAGTATTTGTTGGTGCTTACTATGTGCCAGGTACTGTTTAATTTCTGAAGATAACTGCACACAAGCAAACATTTCTATTCTCATGGAATTTATATTCCACTGGGGGTAGAAGAGTAGGGGGAAGGTAGTAAACAGATAACCATGTACTATATGTCAGGTGGTAGGTGCTGAGAAAAGCTCAAATAAAGAGAAGACATTGGTCATGATTAGAAGGAAGAGCTAGAGTGAGCAATGCAGATGGGAGGGTGAGAATATTGGGGTAGAGTAAGTAACAAGTACAAATGTCCTGAGGCCAGGTGTGCTTAGGATATTCAGGGAACAGACATTTATGGGGCACCTGCCTATACGTCATTCTTGAGTGCTAGAATAGAAAAGTAAACAAAGGAGGCAAGATCACTGCTCTTATGAAGAACACCTTTTTTTTTTTTTTAAGTCTCTCTCTTAGAGGGTATATTACTTTCCTAGGACTGCCATAACAAAGTACACAGATTGGCCGGCTTAAGCAACAGACCTCTATTTTCTCACAGATCTGGAAACTAGAAGTCCAGGATCAAGGTGTCAGCAGGGTTGATTTCTTCTAAGGCTTCTCTCCTTGACTAAACATGCTATCTTCTCCAAGGGTCCTCACATTTTCCTCTGTGTGTCTCTGTTCTAATCTCCTCTTCTTTTTAAGGACACCCTGTCATATTGGATTAGGGGCCACTTCTATGGTCGCAGTTTACATCAATAAACTTTTTAAAAGCCCTATCTCAAATACAGTCACATTCTGAGGTACTGGGTTTAGAACTTCAGTATATGAATCTGGGGGGAGACACAGTTCAGCTTATAACAATTATGTTATTTCTAAGTTAAGAATAATTATTGGGCCATTTGTCCATGGTCTCTCTTACTCTTTTCTCTTTTAAGACTCAGTTTAATCCTCACCCCGGGTGCTTCCTCTTAGCCCTGCCTTGATTTGCTGCCCCAACCTGTCTGTGCCCATGAAATCTATGTACTCCATGTATTTTTGTATAAAACTCTGTTTATCCTTCTCCCCCACCAGTCCGTGAACTTCTTGCTGTGGTGAGGAGTAGGTCTTGGGTGTTTTTAATCCTTACTAGCATTTTTTCTTACATCAAAATTACTCCCTTTAGATCTTTGCTAAAGGACCGAATATATTATCTGAATCCATATCAGAGTCATCTCCCGAGGCTGGGAGGACCATATCATACTGGCCCTCCATGGAAAGCCCAGAGTGTATGGGAAAAGCTGACAGAAAAATGTCAGAAAGAAGAGGCTTTTTTGGTGATGGGTCTCTGGCCTTCTCTTCCAACATGAGGAGATAACTGGCCTTTCAAACTACTCTTCTTATACCTGGACAGAGAAACTAATTCCAGGAAGATGGGTGTGGGAGGGCCTTGGCTCCGAGCAAGATATCAACTACAAAGGCCTGGATGTGTAGCCTTACTCCCCCATTTCCCCACTGATGGGGAAGTGTGACTTTGGACTGGAAGGCCAGATATGGCTGCTGGTGAACATGGGTCATAACTTCTCTCCTCTGGTCACAGAAGGTCCCTAACTATTTCTTCTCCAGGAAGTGGCTACTTTATACCATGGTGAGAACTCAAAGGACCCTTGGTCCTTCAAATAGTTGATTGTCATTTTAATGGTTTTCCTGGCTGTGCTTGTCTATATTTAGGGGCATGGGTGGAAGTTTTACTTGAGAGAGAGAGGGAGAGAGAGAGAGAGAGAGAGAGATTGAAATAGAATAGCTCCAACAGATGACTGGCTCACCTCTAAGAAATAATCAGGGTGTGAGGCCTGTGTGTATTTGACTTGTTTTAAGATGAGGCCATCTCTTGCAGCAATGATTTACATTTCTCTGGCTTACTCTAGAGGGTCTGGGAGGTTGTTTTATTCCAGTGAACAATTTAGTAATTGGAAGTGTTCAGGGTGAGAGGAACCAGTGACTAGAGGAAGGGATTAGCTATTGAGGGATACCTAGGAATGGGGACAAAGAAGGGGTGGAAAAGCTATTAAAAATATCACAGAGGAGGGTGTTTTATAGAATAAGGCCTCACTTTTGATGATTTCACAGTAAAGTTAAATGGCCATTATAAATCATCTAGCTGTCAGCTGTAAGATGCTTGAGCTTGAATGGGTCTTTTCTTGTGTGTAAATACGTTGGTAGGTGTTGATGTCTGCCTATGTCTTTATTACTCTATAGGCAGTCCCTAGTGATGAATGAATTATGCTCCCCAAATTGGGTCTTAAGTTGTTTGGTAAACTTCATACGCTCAGTTTTCTCCACCAAAGGGCATGCCCTACTACTTGAAATGTGCACAGTAGAGGCAGATTTCCTGATTTTAAACCTTGCTTCCATCACTTAGGGCTTGTGGCTCTTGGCATGAATCGTTTTGTCTAAATGTCAGCTTCCTCATGGATAAAATGGGAATAATCATAGCAATTCTTGCCTTGTGACATTATTGTGGGAATAAGAGGATCCAAGAGAAGTGTTTCCTGCCTGGCACTTTTAGGACAGCCCCTTTGGGCCAATCACTGCATCCTTCTGCCCCTATTTTGTTAACTCTCTATTTGAATGGCCACTGCAATGGGACCTTTCCATTCAGAGGAGTCATTTCCAGAATGCATCTTTTCCAGGAGACAAGACCCAAGAGAATCTTGCTATGGGTTATAAAACAGTAAACACCCAGGTGGTCTTTCAATTTATCAGAAATAGTTAACTTTGTCCCTGATAAAGTTCCCATGAGGATGTTCATGACCTTGTACCGACCAGGCATGGGCCTTGAACATAACAAGTTCTGAACAGTTGTGCAGCAGCCAATGATGTTATGAGGCACGGTATACTGTAACTCTCAACACAGGATGTCCATTTAAGGCTTTGCCCCACCTCTTTCCAGAAATCCCAATGACATCATAAAGGAGTGTTAACTTATCTCAGGACCAGACCCATGAGGAAGAAAGCTAGGTACACAGACCAAGCTGCAAAGTGCATTCACTCAGTGGAAAACATTTCTTAACTGTAGAAAACTAGACGCTTAGCTCGAAGGAAAGTCTAGAATTCATGGCAGGGGGTGTTTCTTCTCTTCTAACCATTTTTTCCAATCTCTCATACCCAAGCACTTTTCTTTTCTCCCCTGGCCCTGGCCCTGCCCCCGCCTCTTTCCCCTCTACAGAAACAGGCTAACAATGACTATGGAACTATTGAGCTTTGTTGTTCAAATTCATTTTCAGGAATTATTGACTCAGTAGAACTTAATGACACTTCAGAGTTGAGGCCCTTTGTGTAAATCTTTCATCCTTTGCAGATTAACAGCCAGATTGGATCTGAAAGGGCTCCAATGTCCAAATGCTAAAATCTATACCAGACTTTCAGCTGAAAGAAAGTTACTGTTCCTGCATATAGCTTGATTAAAAAAAAAAAAAAACTGGAACAGAAACAATAACAAAATTCAATTGAAATCCCTTCCCTTTCTTAAAAAAATTTTTTTAAGTCAACAGACTGACCAACTGGCTGAAAATCAGGAACACAAACTCATAGCTCTTTCTCAAGTGTTCTTTGTTCCTGGCCTGTAAAATCTGATTTCGAACAGCATCAAATTAATTATGTGTATATAACACATTTTATTTTAACTGTAATCCATGAAAAATAGGGAAAAGTGCATTCCTAGGTCCTATACAAAAAGCCATCCCTCTATTGCTAGATCGTGAAGTGCATTTTTTAATTTGCACCTTTTAGCAGAGAACCCTCCACCCCTCCCAAAAAGGGGGTACAAGGTGCTGAGTTTGTCTGTCTTGAGCCAGCTTCTAGCAAAAGCAGGAGATCACTAACTCGGAGCCTGACTCCCCTGGGATTAGAAGGTATTGGGACGCGGAGGAAGTGGCACCAACCTACTGTGGGAGCTCATCCCTCTTTGGAAGGAGCCCAGATGCACAGCCCGGGACGTGCACAGCTTGGCCTGGCACCGTTATCACTCTAGCAAGGCATCTGCCCATTTCTTTCTTTCTTTCTTTTTTTTTCTTTATAAAGGTATCTATTTCTTTTTTTTAAAAGATTTATTTATTTATTTATTCATGATATACATAGAGAGAGAAAGAGAGAGGCAGAGACACAGGCAGAGGGAGAAGCAGGCTCCATGAAGGGAGCCCGATGCGGGACTCCATCCTGGGACTCCAGGATCGGGCCCTGGGCCAAAGGCAGGCACCAAACCGCTGAGCCACCCAGGGATCCCCCCCCATCTGCCCATTTCTAATCCTTCGATGCTGAAGAGACAATTCCAGCATCCCACATATGATGGACCAGCTGAGTGGATCCCAATTTTTTTTAATAATAAATTTATTTTTTATTGGTGTTCAATTTACCAACATACAGAATAATATCCAATGCTCATCCCGTTAAGTGCCCCCCTCAGTCACACATTCACCCCCAACCCCCGCCCTCCTCCCCTTCCATCATACCTAGTTCGTTTCCCAGAGTTAGCAGTCTTTACGTTCTGTCTCCCTTTCTGATATTTCCCACACATTTCTTCTCCCTTCCCTTATATTCCCTTTCACTATTATTTATATTCCCCAAATGAATGAGAACATACAATGTTTGTCCTTCTCCGACTGACTTACTTCACTCAGCATAATACCTTCCAGTTCCATCCACGTTGAAGCAAATGGTGGGTATTTGTCGTTTCTAATATCTGAGTAATATTCCATTGTATACATAAAACACGTCTTCTTTATCCATTCATCTTTCGATGGACACCGAGGCTCCTTCCTACAGTTTGGCTATCGTGGACATTGCTGCTATAAACATCGGGGTGCAGGTGTCCTGGCGTTTCGTTGTATCTGATTCTTTGGGGTAAATCCCCAACAGTGCAATTGCTGGGTCGTAGGGCAGGTCTATTTTTAACTCTGAGGAACCTCCACACAGTTTTCCAGAGTGGCTGCACCAGGTCACATTCTTACCAACAGCGCAGGAGGGTTCCCTTTTCTCCGCATCCTCTCCAACATTTGTGGTTTCCTGCCTTGTTAATTTTCCCCATTCTCACTGGTGTGAGGTGGTATCTCATTGTGGTTTTGATTTCCCTGATGGCAAGTGATGCGGAGCATTTTCTCATGTGCATGTTGGCTATGTCTATGTCTTCCTCTGTGAGATTTCTGTTCATGTCTTTTGCCCATTTCATGATTGGATTGTTTGTTTCTCTGGTGTTGAGTTTAATAAGTTCTTTATAGATCTTGGAAACTAGCCCTTTATCTGATACATCATTTGCAAATATCTTCTCCCATTCTGTAGGTTGTCTTTTAGTTTTGTTGACTGTATCCTTTGTTGTGCAAAAGCTTCTTATCTTGATAAAGTCCCAATAGTTCATTTTTGCTTTTGTTTCTTTTGCCTTCATGGATGTATCTTGTAAGAAGTTACTGTGGCTGAGTTCAAAAAGGGTGTTGCCTGTGTTCTCCCCTAGGATTTTGATGGAATCTTGTCTCACATTTAGATCTTTCATCCATTTTGAGTTTATCTTTGTGTATGGTGCAAGATTGTGGTCTAGTTTCATTCTTCTGCATGTGGATGTCCAATTTTCCCAGCACCATTTATTGAAGAGACTGTCTTTCTTCCAATGGATAGTCTTTCCTCCCTTATCGAATATTAGTTGACCATAAAGTTCAGGGTCCACTTCTGGGTTCTCTATTCTGTTCCATTGATCTATGTGTCTGTTTTTGTGCCAGTACCACACTGTCTTGATGACCACAGCTTTGTAGTACAACCTGAAATCTGGCTTTGTGATGCCACCAGCTATGGTTTTCTTTTTTAAAATTCCCCTGGCTATTCGGGGTCTTTTCTGATTCCACACAAATCTTAAAATAATTTGTTCTAACTCTCTGAAGAAAGTCCATGGTATTTTGAGAGGGATTGCATTAAACGTGTAAATTGCCCTGGGTAACATTGACATTTTCACAATATTAATTCTGCCAATCCATGAGCATAGAATATTTTTCCATCTCTTTGTGTCTTCCTCAATTTCTTTCAGAAGTGTTCTATAGTTTTTAGGGTATAGATACTTTACCTCTTTGGTTAGGTTTATTCCTAGGTATCTTATGCTTTTGGGTGCAATTGTAAATGGGATTGACTCCTTCATTTCTCTTTCTTCAGTCTCATTGTTAGTGTATAGAAATGCCACTGACTTCTGGGCATTGGTTTTGTATCCTGCCATGCTACTAAATTGCTGTATGAGTTCTAGCAATCTTGAGGTGGAGGCTTTTGGGTTTTCTATGTAGAGTATCATGTCATCGGCGAAGAGGGAGAGTTTGACTTCTTCTTTGCCAATTTGAATGCCTTTAATGTCTTTTTGTTGTCTGATGGCTGAGGCTAGGACTTCCAGTACTATGTTGAATAGCAGTGGTGAGAGTGGACATCCCTGTCTTGTTCCTGATCTTAGGGGAAAGGCTCCCAGTGCTTCCCCATTGAGAATGATATTTGCTGTGGGCTTTTCGTAGATGGCTTTTAAGATGTTGAGGAATGTTCCCTCTATCCCTACACTCTGAAGAGTTTTGATCAGGATTGGATGCTGTATTTTGTCCAATGCTGTCTCTGCATCTAATGAGAGGATCATATGGTTCTTGGTTTTTCTCTTGCTGATATGATGAATCACATTGATTGTTTCACGAGTGTTGAACCAGCCTTGTGTCCCGGAGATAAATCCTACTTGGTCATGGTGAATAATTTTCTTAATGTACTGTTGGATCCTATTGGCTAGTATCTTGTTGAGAATTATTGCATCCATGTTCATCAGGGATATTGGTCTGTAATTCTCCTTTTTGGTGGGGTCTTTGTCTGGTTTTGGAATTAAGGCGATGCTGGCCCCAAAGAACGAATTTGGAAGTACTCCATCTCTTTCTATCTTTCCAAACAGCTTTAGTAGAATAGGTATGGTTTCTTCTTTAAACGTTTGATAGAATTCCCCTGGGAAGCCACCTGGCCCTGGACTTTTGTGTCTTGGGAGGTTGTTGATGGCTGCTTCAATTTCCTCCCTGGTTATTGGCCTGTTCAGGTTTTCAATTTCTTCCTGTTTCAGTTTTGGTAGTTTGTGGCTTTCCAGGAATGCGTCCATTTCTTCTAGATTGCCTAATTTATTGGCGTATAGCTGTTCATAATATGTTTTTAAAATCGTTTGTATTTCCTTGGTGTTGGTAGTGATCTCTCCTTTCTCATTCATGATTGTATTAACTTGAGTCTTCTTCTCTCTCTTCTTTTTAATAAGGCTGGCTAATGGTTTATCTATCTTATTAATTCCTTCAAAGAACCAACTCCTGGTTCTGTTGACCTGTTCCACAGTTCTTCTGGTCTCAATTGCGTTGAGTTCTGCTCGAATCTTTATTAACTCTCTTCTTCTGCTGGGTGTAGGATCTATTAGCTGTTTTTTCTCTAGCTCCTTTAGGTGTAAGGTTAGCTTTTGTATTTGAGTTCTTTCCAGTTTTTGAATGGATGCTTGTATTGCGATGTATTTCCCTCTTAGGACTGCTTTTGCTGCATCCCAAAGATTTTGAATGGTTGTATCTTCATTCTCATAGTTTCCATGAATCTTTTTAATTCTTCCTTAATTTCCTGGTTGACCCTTTCATCTTTTAGCAGGATGGTCCTTAACTTCCATGTGTTTGAGGTCCTTCCAAACTTCTTGTTGTGATTTAGTTCTAATTTCAAGGCATTATGGTCTGAGAATATGAGGGGACGATCCCAATCATTTGGTATCGGTTCAGACCCGATTTGTGACCCAGTATGTGGTCTATTCTGGAGAAAGTTCCTTGTGCACTTGAGAAGAATGTGTATTCAGTTGAGTTTGGATGTAAAGTTCTGTAGATATCTGTGAAATCCATCTGGTCCAGTGTGTCATTTAAAGCTCTTGTTTCTTTGGAGATGTTGTGCTTAGAAGACCTATCAAGTACAGAAAGAGCTAGATTGAAGTCACCAAGTATAAGTGTATTATTATCTAAGTATTTCTTCACTTTGGTTATTAATTGATTGATATATTTGGCAGCTCCCACATTCGGGGCATATATATTGAGGATTGTTAAGTCCTCTTGTTGGATAGATCCTTTAAGTATGAGATAGTGTCCCTCTTCATCTCTCACTACAGTCTTTGGGGTAAATTTTAGTTTATCTGATATGAGGATGGCTACCCCTGCTTTCTTTTGAGGACCATTTGAATGGTAAATGGTTCTCCAACCTTTTATTTTCAGGCTGTAGGTGTCCTTCTGTCTAAAATGAGTCTCTTGTAGACAGCAAATAGATGGGTCCTGCTTTTATATCCAGTCTGAAACCCTGCGCCTTTTGATGGGGTCATTAAGCCTGTTCACGTTCAGAGTTACTATTGAAAGGTATGAGTGTAGTGTCATCATGATATTTATTCAGTCCTTGTTTTTGTGGATTGTTCCACTGAACTTCTTCCTAAAGGGGAATTTTAAGAGTTCCCCTTAAAATTTCTTGCAGAGCTGGTTTGGAGGTCACATATTCTTTCAGTTCCTGCCTGTCTTGGAAGCTCTTTATCTCTCCTTCCATTTTGAATGAGAGCCTTGCTGGATAAAGTATTCTTGGTTGCATGTTCTCATTTAGGACCCTGAATATATCCTGCCAGCCCTTTCTGGCCTGCCAGGTCTCTGTGGAGAGGTCTGCTGTTACCCTAATACTCCTCCCATAAAAGTCAGGGATTTCTTGTCTCTTGCTGCTTTAAGGATCTTCTCTTTATCTTTGGAATTTGCAAGCTTCACTATTAAATGTTGAGGTGTTGAATGGTTTTTATTGATTTTAGGGGGGGATCTCCCTATTTCCTGGATCTGAATGCCTGTTTCCCTTCCCAGATTAGGAGAGTTTTCAGCTATGATTTGTTCAAATACATATTCTGGCCCTCTGTCCCTTTCGGCGCCCTTGGGAACCCCAATTAAACGTAGGTTTTTCTTCCTCAGGCTGTCGTTTATTTCCCTTAATCTATCTTCATGGTCTTTTAATTGTTTGTCTCTTTTTTCCTCAGTTTCCCTCTTTGCCATCAACTTGTCTTCTATGTCACTCACTCGTTCTTCCACCTCGTTAACCCTCGTCATTAGGACTTCTAGTTTGGATTGCATCTCATTCAATTGATTTTTAATTTCTGCCTGATTGGATCTAAATTCTGCAGTCATGAAGTCTCTTGAGTCCTTTATGCTTTTTTCTAGAGCCACCAGTAGCTGTATAATAGTGTTTCTGAATTGGCTTTCTGACATTGAATTGTAATCCAGATTTTGTAACTCTGTGGGAGAGAGGACTGTTTCTGATTCTTTCTTTTGAGGTGAGGTTTTCCTTCTAGTCATTTTGCTCAGTGCAGAGTGGCCAAAAACAAGTTGTATTGGGAAAAGGAGACAAAGAGAGGAGAGAAAGAAGGAAAGAAAAGAGAAAAAGAAAAAAAAAAGGAAAAAAAGAGAAGAAAAAGGGAAAGAAAAAGAAAGAAATGAAAAAAAGGGGGTGGGGGAAGCAAACAAATCAAAAAGAAAAAAAAAAAACCACGGGGGAGTATCTTCTGATTCTGTATTAAGTCCCTTGACTTCCTCTGGAACTTGTCCGTCTAGCTGGTCTTCTGGGGGAGGGGCCTGTTGTGCTGATTTTCAAGTGTTAGCACTTGGGGGAGCTGCTCTGCCCCCTGCCTGGTGCAGGGCTCAGTGGGGGTTGTTTACCCCGTGAGGCCCCTGGAGGAACAACCCCAGTGGCGCAGGCCAGCTCTGGAGCCCTGGAGTTAGCTCCTGCAGTAACCACAGAGCTCTCCGTCTGCAGGGCCTGGAGGCTCCAGGGCGGGGCCGCTGATCTGCTCAGCTCGGGGCAGGAGCGTCCTTGCTGTCCTGGGCCCTCCCGGCCTCTGCCTGTCCCGGGGGGAGGCCCTGATCCTGGGCTGTGTCCCGGTGCCCAGTGCTCCGGGGCCTGCGCTGTTGGATTCGCGCTCCTGGTGGCGCAGCCCCCTCCGCGGAGCCTCTTCCTCTGCCCGAGCCCCTCCGAGCTGCTCCCGGGGCCGCGCAGCCCCCTCCGCGGAGCCGCCGTCCGAGCCCCTCCGAGCTGCTCCCGCCCCGCAGCCCCCTCCTCGGAGCCGCCCCCAAGCCCCCCCCAGCTGCTCCGGGTCCCGCAGTGCGCTGCTTGCAGCCCTTAGGGAGCTCGGCGCACTCTCCGGAGCGCAGGTCCCTGTTACTGTCCCAGGGAGCCCGAGGGCATCCCCGCCTCCTGGGTCCTGCTCCAACTCCCTGCGAGCCCCTTTCCGCCCGGGAAGGTTGGTGCAGCTCCTGCGTCTCCGGGACGGGGCTCTCCTGTCCTGGGGACACTCGCCCCGGCCTCAGCCCGGCTCCTCGCGGGGCCCCTCCCCCTTGGAGGCCTTTTGTGTCTTTATTTCTTTTTCCCCGGTCTTCCTACCTTGATAGAAGCGCGAACTCTTCTCCCTGTAGCATTCCAGCTGGTCTCAGTTTAAATCTCAGGCCGAATTCGTAGATTTTCAGGTTGATTTGAAGGTTTTCTAGGTAATTTGGTGGGAACAGGTGACCTGGGGACCCTACTCTTCCGCCTTCTTGCCCCTCCCCTGAGTGGATCCCAATTTATCAGGAAAACTATAAATTGCGGAACACCAGGCTGCGACTAAAGTGATAAACCCTGTGATCTCTGTACCATACATTTTGGGCTGTTACTTAAGGTCTCCAAGGAGATGGGCGCCATAAAACCCATTTCTCAGGGTCTCTCAGGACTCGGTGAGCTGCGGAGCGCGCTGCGGCGGCGCGTGGGGACCCCACAGCCCGAGCACCACACGCGGGGCAGCAGCGCCTCCGCCGTTCCGGGGGGAGGGGGGGGGGACGCGCTACCCCTTCCACCGGCAGCCGGAGTTTTGTTTCCTTTGTACACATCACAAAGGATGCTTTTTTCTTTTCGAATCCTCTCACTACTCTGCACCCGCTCCCTAAAAGTAGCTCTTGAGCTGGAAGGAGAGGGAATGGGGCCTCTATTCATCTGCAGACCGCCTCAGGGCCTCGGCCCCTGTCAAGGCAAAGATAAGGTGCACGGAGGACGTCGTGCAAAATTCTGGGAAAACCCGCGAGCTGGAGGCCCCGTAGACCTAGGAGTCAGTTTCACAAAGTAGCGTCCACGTGGCCGCAGGCAGGTTAATTAACTGCTTGGAGGCTTGGTTGCCTCACCGGCGTGTCTGCGTGTTTGTTTTTAAAGGAATGACAATGGCTCTCCGAGGACTAAATGAGGTAAAGGAGCTGTCCCAGGGCCTGCTGCTCGGCTGCCACTGGAGGAATGGTAGCCCTTTCCACCTAATTAGTTGGTGGCAATGAACAGAATATAAGACACCAATCTGCTACTTTTATAGAAGAGTTGAACATATTGGAAACAGGATCATGGTACATTATTTCTGCCTATTTGCTGAGGGGAGAAATCTTTAGTGCAATTTCGAGGGTGCTGCTAGAGACAATCCCCTGTGCTAGCTTGCTCTGGCTGCCCTGACCAGCTACCACAGGTAGGTGGTTTACACAACAGAAATGTACTTTCTCACAGTTCTGGAGGCTGCAAGTCCGACATCAAGGAGTTGGCAGGTTTGGTTTCTTCTGAGGTCGCTCTCCTCGGCTTGGGCATGGCCACCTTCTCCCTCCGGGTTCAGATGGTCTTCCCTCTGTGCATGTCTGTGTCCTAATTTCCTCTTCTTAAAAGGACACCAGTTATATTGGATTAGACCTACCCCACTGACCCCATTCTAACCTGATTATCTCTTTAAAGACACTGTCTCCAAACTGCATTCTGAGGTACTAGTGATTCAACATGTGAGTGTTGAGGGTGATGAAATTCAGCTTATGATCACCCCCTACCTTGCCACTCCTGTGTCAGCAGTGGAAGGGGGATGGGGAGGGCCTTGTTCCACTTCAGGGGGTGCATTATGTGGGTCCAGATGCCATTATGTGCTCATTACCATCTGTTAACGTGTGGAGTGAATTTGGAAACTCCTTCATTACATTGTTTAGCACATAAAACAAATCTAGAGGATGTAGATGTTTCATAGTTATCTTAAAACATAGTTATCTTAAGATGCCCTCTGCTTAATTGGCTACCCAGTGAAGAACTTAAGAAAAAACGTCAAGCCTTCCCAGTAATGGATTAGTAATCTGATGACTGAAATCCTTTAGGTTGCTGAGAAGTTATTTCCCAGTTAATAGAGCTGGTGTTATCTGGAGCACCGTCAAGGTTGGTTTGGCCCATGATGGATAACGGCTGGATCACAGAGTTGGACAGCTGTGCGGTGAAGAGGCTGCACAGCACTATGAGGACTTGTTCCTCTGCTCTAGGGATTAAGGCTTGTAAACCCAGAGTGGCTTCTTATCTCGGTGTGGCCAGTGTAGCAAGCCAGGCAGGGAGGAGCCCAGCAGTCAGGCCCCAGGGCTGGCTCCTTAGAGGTGTATTAGTTTCCTATCGCTGCTGTAACAAATCATTACAAGCATAGTGGCTTCAAACAGCACGTATGGGTTGTCTTCTGTTTCTGGAGGTCAGAAGCCCTGGGTCTGTCTCATGGGGCTGAAGTCAGGCGGTGGGCAGGCTGGTTCCTTCCGGAGGCTCCAGGGGAGAGCGTCTGTTTCCTTGCCTTTCCTAGCTTCTGTAGGCTACCTGTGTTCCTTGCCTACGGTCTCCTTCCTCCATCTTCAAAGCCAGCGTAAGCGCATCTTCAAGTCTCTTTCTGATTCTGTCACCTTGCTTCCTTTGTTACATCTTCTCTGTCACTCTGAACTTCTTGCTTTCCTCTTTCATTTTTAGGCAGCCTTGTGATTCCGTTGGCCTCACCTGGATAGTCGAGGATAATCTTTACATTTTAAGATCCTTAACTTAATTGATCAGCAGAATCCTTTTTGCCAGGTAAGGTAACATATTCTTAGGTTTGGGGGATTGGACATCTTTCAAGATGACATCATTCTGCCTCTTGCAGAGAAGAGGCCTGGCAGGTGGGCCCTAGAGCCAGGAGACAGCCAGGAGGTTGTCAGCAGCTTCGAATTCCAAGCAAAGAGTTCTTACCATGGCTTAGGGTGGGGGAGATGGGTGAGCATTTATATGTCGGGTGGAGATTAGAGGGAGCCTGTGTGTGTGTGTGTGTGTGTGTGAGTTGTACAAATAAAGGGCTCAGGAGGCCCACAAACTGCCATTCATTCATTCATTCATTCATTCATTCCTATGAAAGTGTTCCTCTCTTCAGATTCTGAAAGCTATCTTCACTTCTACTAGGTTAAGACCTGTGCTTCAGTGTCCAAATAGACAGGAAGAGCCACCAGACTCAGTACTGCCTGGAGCAGCTCTCTCAGGGCAAGCCACTCTCTCTGCTCATCACCACAAGTTCTTTCTTTCTTTTCCCTTCCTATTCCTCCTCATTCTCCCCCTATTCTTCTTCCCCTCCTCATCCTCCTCCTTCTTTTTCTTCTTTGTCCTCTTCTTCCTTTTTTCCTGGCTACTTTGTATTGAGTACTTACCATGAGTAGCTCAAAGACTACACGCTTTTTTCTGTTACTTATCTTGTAATCCTTACTGCATTTGTGGGCACAAGGCCTCCTGCAGTAGCAAATAAACCACAGACTTGCAGTGGTTCAACACCAAAGAGGCTTAAGTCTTGTCCACACAGCCAGCCCTCCAATGCCAGAGCTCTGATCCCAGGACAGCGTTCCTTTATGCAAGGGCTGGCCGCCAAGGCCTTGTCCATGGTGCTGATCCACATTCTCTAGGATCTCAAGATCATCTGCACCCAGTAGGCAGTTGGGGAAAAGTAAGTAGAGAAGTTTTTCTTGCCCCTTAAAAAAATCCTGGCCATGAGAGGCATGTGTCATTTCTGCTCACATTCCATTGTCCAAAACATGAAATACTTGACCACAAGGGGAAGTGCAGCGCCTAGCCGGACAGTTTCCTCTCAGTAACAACTCATACTCTACAAAGTTTTGGGGGAGTGAGAGTTTTTGGTGGACAGCTGCCATCTCTTCCATCCCCTGGATAACCCTATTTGATAAGATTATCACTCTTTATTGATGAACAAACCTAGACATAGAAATCTCTAATAACGTAACCCTCTTGAGTGGTTGGTTGAGTGGCAAAATGGGAATTCCTGTACATGCCTGTTGGAATTTATGATTGTCTTTGTGACCGGTGTCTCACCGCAGGACTTGTCCTGATGCAGTGCTTATCAGCCTCCTCTTCACTTACTGGTCTTTGAAGGGGTCCACCCCCCCTCTCCCTCCAAGCCATAGAGTATTTTGTCTGCATGGTCTATTTCCAGAGGCAGCCTAGAATCAGCCCCTTGTTGTTCTCCTTTCCTGCCATCTGCCTTCTTGCCAGGCCCCTCCGGCTGTCCCCAAGTCCCATGATCCAGATAGTTTCTAATTCCCCATCTCCCTCAGTCACACATGGATTCGTCATAGTTCATGTTCTCAAACCTGTTCCAAAGAGGTTGCTCGATATGTAGCCCCAAACATTAACCATCTTTAATTCCTCCCTCTCAGCCATCTATCCATTTATCCACCCCTGGCCTTTACCCTGTGCCTACCCTGTGTTAGGAGCTGTGTGGTCTACTTGGTAGGGCTATGACTCAGGACTTGGCCTAAGGAGCTCATGTGACCTATTTCAGAAACAATAATTTGTTTCAGTATTTCTTCTCCTCTCTGTTTCTACTGTCAAATTTTCCAGCTCATGACCTTACTCCTTTTTACTTAGAGCACTCAGGAACTTCTTCACTGCCTCCTGCCTTGTCTTTAGTTTAAATGCTTCCACACATTGTTGCCAGGTTAATTCTTACAAAGCAGATTCTTGAGTATAGTAATTTATAGTTCCCTATTGACTAAAATAAGGTCTCAACTCTCTAGCATAATATACAAAACCTCCCATGATCTTACTGACCCCTCTTGATCTTTCTAATTTTATATCCCATTTCCCACTTTTTTGCATCCTATCCTGAACAGAATTTCTTATGATTCTCTTCATATTCTACTTCTTTAATCCTAACTTGCATACATATCCTCTATATACTGTTTTGTTCTTACATTAAAGTCTGATTTTGTGTGGCCTCTCCTATGAATGGGTCTATTCATGCTCAATAAGTATGTGTTAATGAATGACTAGGTCCTAGCTTGGTTTCTTTAGCACATCTAAATCCCAAACATAATACATTGTACATTTGTCATGGCAAATGTACAATGTCATATCATGGCAATAAATTAATTGTAACACTGTAATATATTTGTTTATGTATGTATTTATCACTCCTACAAGATGGTACTCAGGGCCATATAAAATTTACCTTTATCTACTATATGTAAAACCATCCACCATGTGAGCACAATGCTCTGTACATAGTAGATTCTATTTTTTTTTTCATAGTAGATTCTCTAAAAGTGTGTGTGTTGGGGGACCTGGGTGGCTCAGTTGGTTAAGGGTCCAATGCTTAATTTCAGCACAGATCATGATCTCAAGATTATAAGATTGAGCCCTATGTCAGGCTCTGTGCTCAGCATGGATACTGCTTAGGATTCTCTCTCTCTTGCTGTCTGCCTCTCTCTCTGCTCTCTCTCTCTCTCTCTCAATCTAAAGCCTACAGCACCCGGGATTCCCAGGTGGTCTCCCATCCAAGTACTAACCAGGCCCGACCCTGCTTAGCTTTAGGAGATCAGACAAGATCTGGTGCATTCAGGGTGGTATGGCCGTAGACTCTCTCAATCTAAAAAAAAAAAGATGTGTGTGTGTGTGTGTGTGTGTGTGTGTGTGTGTGTTGGATGGTAAGACCCTGCTAGAATGTTTTCAGGTTATAGGTAGACTCTGTTTAAGGCATCTAGCACAACCCTCAGCACATACGTGGCTGTCATCTGGAAACATCATGCTAAGGTGTTAATGGCTGATAACTGTGCCAGGCCATTTCTATAGGGGTATTTAACGAGGAATCTAAAGAGATGAGTCTACGTTTAGGGCTCCTGGACCAAGTGGGAGGCATGCTTGGGGACAGGGCTCCTCTAATCATTCCATATGGGCAATGGAACCCTCAGCCTTCACACGTGAAGCAATCCATGCTTGCTGAAGTTAACTGTGTAGAGCGAGATGCCCTGCTATCCATCCTGGGAGAACTTGGGGTACTGGAATGGAAGCATCCGGGTCATCTATCATTCTGCACAGAGTTGAGCAGAATATTGGTTAAATGAGTTAATAAAGGCATCAGAGCTGGGGTGTGAATGAGAACTCTAGTGTAGGGTTCTTTGCAAGCGTCACCTCACTGGCTTGCTGCTTCTCACAAAGGTGGAGAAGGACTCAGAGTGTCAAAGGAACAAGGAACTTCACAGCTCCTCCATTTGATGAGCAGGTGGCTCTCTGTGCCCTTCTGATAACCATGAGTGTTCCCATCCTCTTCATTTGGTGCTAGTCCTGGGGAGCACAGACACAGGTTGGAGGTGGTGTCTTTATTAGAGACATTAGCCACCAGGGGAGCCTGCTCAGAGTTTCACATGGTTTTCTGCTGAGCGGGGGTCTAGCAAAGTCACCAGACTCCACATGATTTAATTAGACACAAGATTTCAAGCTTTGTTTGTGTTCCCAGGATTTGGCATGATGGTACAGCTGGGACCCTGGTATCTCGGCTTCCTCTGTTTAGGTAATTGGTACAGCAGGGAGGGCTTTATTGGACCAACGGTAAGTTTTCTCCACTGAAGATTTCCAATACCCAAAATACATTTCACTGACTTTAAATGAGTCACTGGATACACTCCAGCCAAAGAAGGCATACATCTTAGAAACTCTGTGGCTTAAATTCTTTGCTAAGGCTTGGGAAAGGCAGGATTTGAAACCTAACACACTCAACTCTTAACCTTAGAGCTGCGAAGTTAATTCTTTTTTGTTAGCTTTCTCTATAGATTATCTCCTTTGTATGTTTCAGAATGCTGTCAATCCAAACCAGAAGTCTGACATAGGAATCCATCGTATCACTAGCCCCCCACCATCCGGTTTCTCTCTCTCTATCCTGCTGTAACTTGTCACAGCTATTGTCACTTTCTCCTTCCCCTCAGCCATCTCATTGCCAGGTGACCCATCAGGGAGGCTCCAAGTGGCCTATGTGCTGTCATTGATCCTTTCTGCACCCATGGCAGATGGGACTAATTAATCGATCACAGCACACTTTCTCAAAGAGCTGGGTCTTGTGTGTGGAGTCCTACTCAGGAGAGCCTCAGGCAGCACCACTGATCAGTGAAAGTTAGCATGTGAGATAAAGCCTATTTCCCCAATTAAGCGGTTTCTATTGACTCCTAGAAATAAAAAATGAGGAATTTAGCTCACTTATACTATTCCTTCTCCTGCTTTTTCTCCTCCAGGGTTTTTAGTGTTTCTACTGATCATCTTTGTAACTTTCAATAACAGCATCAATTTCCTCTTTTTTGTTCAATTAACTTTTAACAGTATTTCTTGATTTTCTACTTTGTAAAAAGAAGGTATTAGCTTTTTTATGGTTTCCTCCAACTTTTCTCTCCCATTTTACTTTCCCATGACTTCTATATTGTCATATTGTTAACCCTTACATCTTTTCCTTTATATAACGTGTCTTGATCACTCTTAATGAAACAGTCTACCTCCACCAATCTATCCTTGTTAGTCGGCTTTATTTATTTGTCTTTATAGCATTTTTTACCACTTAAAATAGTACATATTTATTTTTTAATGATCTCTCTCCAGCTAGAGTTTAAATTTCATAAAAGGAGGGAATTTGTTTGTTTTGCTTAGTGCTATATCCCTAGCACCTGGAATACTGTTGGCATGGTAAGTGAGATGCTTAATAAATACTCGTGTAAGAATAAATGAATTCTAATCATGCTCTGTGCCCCATTTAACTTTTTTGTTATTTTTGTTTTTTTCTTTTTAGAGAGAGAGAGCAGGGGAATGAAAGACAGAGGGAGAGGTAGAGGTAGAGGTAGAGGTAGAGAGAGAGACAGAGAGAGAGAGAGAGAGAACCTTAAGCAGGCTCCACACTTGGGGCTCCATCTCATGATCCTGAAATCATGACCTGAGCCAATATCAAGAATTGGACACTTAACCGACGAGGCACCTAGGTGTCCCCCATCTTGGACCTCCCCCCTTCCCGGTTAACTTTTATTGTGCATGAGGAAGCTGTCCGACCCTGCGATATGAAAGGATAACCTCACCTTTGGGTCTACTAGGGCATTGAAAACATCCACTGAAGGCATTCGCCAACTCAGGTTCCCATTAAAAGGAAATTGCTTAACTGATAATCTAGCTTTAACCTTATAAAGCACATTGACTTCCTGAGGGAATGAAACCCAGATCAGGCAAATTTTGATAGGAAGGAGGAAAAAGCGAAGTTTCAGAACATGAGTTTGTTTAGGGACTTCAATTTGGGAGTTGTGAGATTATGCAGCTCAAAATATAAATGGAAAGGAGGAATAGAAAAGAAAAAGGAACATTACCTACTTAAAATATCTCTTATTGGACCGGCTAACAAATACATGTGTAGCAACAATCGTGTTCTGAAAAGACTGGCCTTTGGGGCAGGCACATCTGGGCTTAATATTTTGCTGCTATTATCTCAGTTCTGTGACATTTGTTGAGTTACTCACTGTCTCTGAAAATTGATGAGTGCTAGTCATAAAGATGAACCTATGTTGAATAACATCTCCGTATTCCTGCTCAACTGCTCAAGCACAAAATGGAAAGAGTTTCTCAGTGCGCTGGGGGGAAGACGAGAAAACAAGAGCTGTACTGTTCAGTTATAAATAATGAGAGGAGCTTAAATGCTAAAAGCACTTCATTATCTCATGTGACAAGGAGCTAGGTCATCTCTGGCCTAGTTCAGCGGCTCTGTAAAGCTAGTGAGCAAGGCCAGAGTCTAGTTTTAGCCGTTTTCCTTGAGATTTAAGAGGGCTGCAGCAGCTTGAAGACTATTCTGACATGACAGAAAAGTTAGAGAGTTGGAAAAGGGCTTTCTCATGTTCCCTGCTCTTTTATCAAGGTGGAAGCTCCTTCTGAGAAGGGCCAGGCCACTTTCAGGGAGGCTTAGCTCTCAACGATGACGGGAAACGAGGAGAAGGCATAGGCAGGCACCGTCATGGTAGCAGGCTCTGCCCATCGGAGGCGGGGGTGGGCGCCTAAACAAGGTCTGCTCCAGAGATCACCTGATCCAGAGCATATGTCTGGAGCAGGTGTATCCCTTCCTCTGCAACATGTAGTACTGGTCAGTGAATAGACAACCTGAGGGGGATATCTTCCTGTAAACCTGAAGAGTAAATTCTTATTGAGAGTTACCACTTGCTCCTATGTTCCAGATACTTCACAAACATAAACATCTTTAAAGTCTTCCAGCACCATCTCCTAAAGCAGGTAGCATTATTTCTCTGTTACAGCTCCGGAAATGTGTAGCCAGTTGCCTGAAGCCCGTGAACTAGGAAGTGGCTGAGCCAGGATTTGAGGAGCCTTCTGACTCCTGTGTTCCTTGTACTCCTTTGTCTCTACCACACTCTTTCCCCAAATGCCCACCTGCCGCAGCCTTTTGGAGGTAATAAGAAGACAGCTAAATTACTGCCTCTGAGGCCCTTTCTAACATAGTCATTTATGAAGCGAGCTATTTTGATGGTTTTAAGAGATCTTTCAGTTATTTTTATTTTTCTCCTATTGACCTAACACTCTTTTTTTTTTTTTTAAGTGTGCTTAGGTATGATTCAGTGATTCTGAATACTTTTCTTTTTTTCTTCCATGTTTAATTTTTCTTTCTGACTGTTCACTCTTGTTTGCAGCTCCTGTGGTTGGATAAAGCCAGGGCAATTCTTTGGATGTCAATCATTTTGAAAGGCGACTTTCTTGCATGACTTGGTAAGATCTGAAAGGAGGATAACCACAATGGGGAGGCTGTGGTGAATCGTCCTCAGGCAGCTGGCGGTCTTGAGCATCGAAATGTAATTGCTCTATTTTATTCACCACGGCCTGCCCGCTGTGTTCATCAGACTGCCCAGTGGAACAGAAGGCAATCAGGGCCGAGGCAGCCTTAGAAAGTCAGGCACACACAAACCAAAGTTAAAAATATGTAAAAAATTACTTGAATCTGATTTGCTCTCATACTACTCAATTTCTGGATAAGAACAAGAGGAAACAGTGCAAAACTGGGGCACTAAAATTCATCTTCGCTGAAGAAAATGCAGGGAGAGCTGTGAACATTTAATAACCTCAGTATCCAACTGCCCATAGTAAGTGCTTGTTTAATGCATAGACCAGACAGGGAGATTCAGAAGGCAGGCAACTCAAGGCCTTTTCAATTTATTTAAGGAACTCTTTGATCTGTTTTGAAATTTAGGATTCTGCTTTTGACTTTGTTAGATAAAGTTGGAGTAGGAATGAATTATTCATATGAAATATTGCCTCAATAACACTGCATCAAATAAACATAATGAAAAGCTGCCCATGTTATATAAGGGAAGCTAAGTCACAACTCTTTTGAATTGCAAAGTTAAGCACTCCGGGCTAGACTCTTCTCCGACATTACCCTATGGAAGAGTCCACTTAGGAGGATGTAACACTCAGATCCTTTTTATTTCCGGTCAGACATGCATTTGTGGTTTATGGGTTTAAACTACAGTTGTAACCATGCTGTTATTAAACCTTACAGAAGTAAGTCAATCGGAGAAGGACAAACATTATATGTTCTCATTCATGTGGGGAATATAAATAATAGTGAAAGGGAATAGAAGGGAAAGGAGAAGAAATGTGTGGGAAATATCAGAAAGGGAGACAGAACGTAAAGACTGCTAACTCTGGGAAATGAACTAGGGGTGGTAGAAGGGGAGGAGGGCGGGGGGTGAGAGTGAATGGGTGACGGGCACTGGGGGTTATTCTGTATGTTAGTAAATTGAACACCAATAAAAAATAAATTTAAAAAAATAAAAAAATAAAAAATAAAAAAAAATAAAAATAAACCTTACAGTCTCGTCTCGATTTCCATCCAAGTCATCAGAGGCCAGAGAGCAATTTCCACGACAATGTGTTTCACACCACTCCAGCATTTTACATTCACCACAGAAATATGGTAACCAGGATTTACCCCCCTACACTCCACAAATTGGGCACAGTATCATATTTTTAGCAGCCACTGAGTGCATACCTATATCTATGCCTTGAAGGGAAAATTTTAAGGCAAATAGAACTCTCGGTTTTATCAGTGATGTTTCTTTTCTGACAATGCTTCGGCTAAAAATGAAAAGAGAGAAAAGGGTAAAGGCAACCTAAATAAACTGTGCACGTCAGGGCAGTTGAGCTCTGCTGAAATTCAATAGATCACACTTGAATTCTTGCTGACAAGCCAACTTTAAAGAACTGCAGTTCAATAAATGTATAGGAAGTGGCCAGAGTTAGCCATGGACAAAATAGTGAGGAAGACAGAGTTTGCCTTCAGAGTCGCCCTTTCCCTCTGTCCTCTGTCCTTTGGACACTGGAGGCTCCATGGGAGCCGACCCACCACATAAGTGGGTGCTCCATGTTACCTAATCACTGGCTGAGGGCCACTGGAGCACTTTGTGAAACTGGGTTTCCAGATTGCACTCTGGACCTGAACAGGAGCCTCTGAATTGGGGAGAAACCCGTGCTTTCTAAGTAGGGATGCCAGGCCTGTGCTAGGGGTAGCCAGTGCCCACGGGACTGAGAGCACAAGCTCTGTGAGCCTTGGGCGAGGTCATGAGCTGCTCTGCCTTAATTCCCTCACCTGTGAAATGGGGCTCACCCCACCGTCTCTCCAAGTGGTTGTGAGCATTCACTGAGAGATTTTCATACCCACGTGAGTCCCAGGTCTTGGGGGTGTCATAACTTCAAGTGGAAGGAGCTGAGTGTGGAAGCTGGAGGCACTTATTGGTGCTAGAACTTTGGGCCACTAAAACTTGAGTCTAGGTTTCTTCACTTCCAAGTGAGAAAGGTTAATTCTTGCTGATTTTGTCAAAGACAATTGTTCTGAGGCATAAATGAGAAATCATGGTTCAACTTATATTTTATATTAAATAAGTAAATATGTATATACATACACATATGCATGTATGTTAACATACATTTAGAATATAAATTATAAACATATGCATATAGAAAAGAATATATAACACGTAACTAAAATAATAATAATGATAGATGTACTTGATTGAGAACAGACCATATGCCAGGTGCTGTATTTGATATTTTAAGTTGGTGATACTGCTTCTCAAAAGAAAACACTGAGTGTTTGTTGAAGACTTTTACTGGCTCAGCACTGGGTGAGGTGATCTCCAGCATTCAAAACAAGCTCCTGTAGGGCACGCGTCATCAACTGGGCATCACTCCAAGCACTTGACATACATGCATCAATGTAGTCATCACCAATACTGGGAAGCTGTGTTGTTATTGCCATTTTACAGATGAGAAAAGTGGGGCCCAGGAAGGTTCAGTAACAGTCCTGATGTTACATGATAAGTACTGAAGCTCTAATTAGAACCACACATTCTGGCTCTGAAATTGGCCTTAAAGCACAATTGTAAACTGTATTTATGATACAAAATTTACAAAAATAATATAATGCCTAATAAATATTTATCAGATGAATAAGCAAAGCTTCCTTAGGACTTTGTGTCTTCTATGAATGATACTATCAGACCCGCAGAGAGAACTGCCTGGCCTCCCTTTCTTACTTTTCTTAGCAGATCCCCTCTAGAATACTGTGCTTAGCTCTGGATGTTGTATTGTATTTTAAATGGCATGTGCTGTATCTCCCTCCCTTCCTTTTCTCCCTTCTTCCTTCAAAAGTATTTATAAGGCATGTGCTATGTTCTAGGCACCATGCTAAGCTCTGAGAGTTCAGCAGTAAACAAGACGGTATGGACTTCACCCTCAGAGAGAACCAATGTTTTAATGAAGAAGAAAAGCAACATAATAATACTTACCAGCATGTGCAATGAACAGGAGTCTTGGGGAATTGCAAGGAGCTGGGGGAGTGAGTGGCTGGGCATCCTAAGCATCAGAAAAGATGTCCTTGAGGAAGTGCCAGTGAAGCCAAGACTGGAAGCGGGCGTGAGCCAGGTGGTGGGGTTGTTGGTGAAGACCTAGGAGAGGGTGTTTCAGGTACAGGAAACAGCATGGGCGAAGGCCTGCAGGTGAGATGGAGTGCAGCTTGTGGTAGACACTGACAGAAGTTTTCTATGCCTGGGGCTAATATTTCCAGGGAGGAGATTGGAGATGAGATGAGAAGAAAAGAAGTCAAGGAACAAACAGATGCAAAGACTTTATGTTAAAGAAAACAAAGCTTTTGATCCTTATGCTCAGAGCTATTGGGAGATATTGAAGGTCTCCAGCAGGCTGTGGCATGGCAAGAGTAATACTTTAGAAACATCACTAGCAGTGGTCTAAAGCCTGAAGGGAGCAAAGAGGGTGGCTGAGAGAGAGAGAGAGAGAGAGAGAGAGAGAGAATGAGAGAGAGAGAGAATGAGAGAGAGAGCTGAGGAGGCTGCTGCAGGAGGGGATAGCCAGGGGAGGGACCAGGGGGTAAGGAGATGATATCTAGGAGGTACAATCAGCAGGACTTGGCCACTGGCTGTAAAGGAAGGGTGACCAGATATCCCTGGGAAACTGTCTCCTAGAGAACAGAGAATAAATTCATTTGAAGACCTGAGTGAGTTCAGTCGGGAGACGTAGACTGAAGAGAAGACATGTGAGGAAATCTCAAGTATCTGGCATTGAATCGCTTTAAAAATATATTGATGAAACTTATTGTCTCCTGGAAAAGCAATCAGCTAAGAGTGCATGTGTTAAAATGTCACGTTGGTGCAACAAAATGAGCCCCGTAAGGGTGTTCTGTGAACTTACTGGGAACTGTGAGTGTTTCTCAGCCCTGACTCCCCACTATGATCCCAGGGGTGAGGAAGAGGAGTTGGGGGGCTGCCGAAAGAAAGGACAGCTGAGCTCATGCTCTGTCAGGCACCCAGGGGTGCAGAGTGGTCCTTCCTGAGCTGAGCTGTGGGGCTCCTCGGGGTAGGCTTAAAGTTTCAAGGAGGCTGATAGCAGCAAGGCTCAGGGAAGGACTCTGGCAATTGTGTGGCAATTGAGTCAGAGAGGTGAATTCCTCACTCCTGGGGCCGTGCAAGTAGACCTCTATACACCTGCCAGGCAGGGGGCTTCCCAGTGAGGGCCACATCATGTGGTGTCTGGTGCTCCTTATTGCAAGTCTGTAAATAAATAGTTCTAAGGAATCCCACTCCCTCCACTGACAGCAAGCTGTCCATCTCTCAGCCACGGTTGCCCCCTCACAAATCAGTGTGAGGAACACGAGATTATTGCTACAGGAGCTGAGAGTCTCTCTGACCAGTATCATTGTCCTATCACGCCAGACCTTTGCCACCCTACAGCTTTATTACACTATGACCTCTAGATATTGCCTTTGCCTTCTCTACACGCAACGGGAAAGAGAATGCTCATGTTATCAAGTGAAAGCTACCTTGCCAAATTCTTTTATGGAGAAGTTTGTTTATAATTCAATGCATGATTTCAATGGAGGGGGGGAATTAAGAAACATCCAGAGGAAAAAAATTGTATCCACTCTGCTTCTAGCTTGACTACCTTACAACAAAGATGTAGAGAGTCAGTCTGATGTTCGGGCTCAAAGCGAGCGTGCGTTATCCGTGTTGTTTACAATTCCTTTCGAAGAGTACTTGCAAGCTCTATAATGTGAACAAATGGCTGCTAAGGACCTTACTAATGCTGTCAAATTCACTTTACTTATGTCCACTTTTTTTTTTAACCTGGGTTTGCTAAGTAAATAGAAGCCTATCACCCCTGTGCCACCTTTCTTCCTCAGGGTTATGCTTTTAAAAGTGTTCTCAACAGGAAATAAGTTTCATTAGGGCTTGGAAAACAAATTGGTGAGGTTGACAGATTCTGTGGTTTGATGGAAGTTCAATTATAATTGTGTAACATAATATAGCAAGTGCAGATGAAATCCTATTAAGGGCTAGAAATCCAATATCTCATCTCTATGACTTTTAATTGATCTTTACACATATTGTCATTGCAGTCAAATATCTGAGCTGATTCTGGTACACATAAACAAATGTAAGCACATTAACTCTGTTAATAATTTTAACAAGTCATCTGTATTTCCCATTAGACCATCTCCAGTTTTGCCTTGGCATAATTAAAGATATCATCAGTGATAAGCCTAATTCGTTATTTAAAGCATGCATGTATTGAAGTCTTGCTCTTATCATTAACTAAATCGTGATATAATCTATGCAGCCATCATTCAAAAATTAGACTTTTTCTTTCTGTGAAGTAAGTATGGATGGTTGGGGGTGGGTGACGGCGGGAGAAGGAGGTCTTATGGGTGGTGAGGAAACCACAGACGAAGAGTGGAAAGTCTCATTTCTAGTCTTGACCTCATCATTAAAATAGCCAGGTGAGATCTTTAACCTTTTTGAACCTATTTCATCACTTTTGGTTACAAAGATGTCCTAGTTTTTTTGTTTTGTTTTTTTTTTCTCTCAGCACTAACATTCTGTTTTCTGTGAGGCAGACACTGACTCCCTGCTTTGCTGATCATTAACAGATGGGTATAAAAACTATGGCCTTCATGTTCATTTCTGCTCAAGTTTCATAGAGCCAGACTATGTAAGCTCATGTGTAGGGGGAGGTGATCTAGGGATGTATTTTTCTTGTGGATTGTTACATCTGCAACATCAAGTCCAGGGCCTGGCATTTGCTCAGTCAATATTTGTTGAATGAGTGAATAAATGAATGAATGAATGAGTGAATGAGTGAATGCATGCATTCTAGTCATTCTGCTTTCCCATGAAGATGGAGTGCCTGGATATCCCCACTCAGCATCCCTTGTGATATTATCCTTTAGCTAGAAGAAAACACCGTGGTTACCTGTGAAAGTACACCTTTAATGACATGATCTGACACCAAATGCCTTCTCTTGGTCTTAATGAAATGGAAGTGAATCAGAACAAACCACTGCCTCCAGGACTGTTCCCCACTCTTGCCTATTAGTCAGAGCACAGAGTGGAGATGCTTTCCTGTTAGTCAAATGCAGGCAGAGACTTAATTTGTTAGTTTCCAGTTCACTCAAAGTGGGAACTATTTGCATGTGCTGCAAATATGACATTTGAGAATGTTCTTTGAGTGCTCAGAGAATATCAAAGTCTACACCGTGCTGTAAACAAAAACAACTTTTAATACCAGCTATGACTAATCCAGTGCTTTTGTTCATTAGGTTGAACAAACATTCTGATTTGCAATCAAATATCTACAATTACCCTGAAAGCTTGAGAAAAATCCTCCCTGGCATGAGATCATTTAAGAACAGATAAGATTCATTCCTTGATAGACAATCTCCATGCACAGGTGATCCCAGTAAACAGTCTTTTCAGAGTGAATTTTAGCAAATGAATAGTGTATTGGGGGAGGGGGTTATCTGTTTAAGTTCATCACTTCCTGAAATCATCTTTGCATACATTAGCATACATTCATTTTACTGATTCTTTGTTTCTTTTGATGGGGGATACTCCTTCTGCTCCTTATTTCATCTGATTTGCTTTTGAAGTGAAGAACCCCTTTCTTCTTTAGGTGTCCTTTGAAAATAAATAGACGTTCCTGCACATTAAAAAAAATAGCTGAGTTCTAATGGCAGGGCTTCATTAGGACCAAAAGCCCCATGGAAAAATTATTAGTGCAGTTCCTCCTGCATTAAACACACACACACACACACACACACACACACACACACATTTCATTAAGGACAGAAGCTCCACAGAAAAATTATTAGCGCACTTCCTCCTGTACTAAAGACTTCTAGGAAGATGGAGAGAAGCTGTTTGAGAACATTAGGGATTCCTGAAGTGAACGAGATCAACCGCAAGGTGACACCAACCTCTCTCTCGGATTAGTGACCTTTTGCTTGGTTTTTCTTGTTTGCCCAGCAAAGACTTTTGACATATTCCCCAGGACCCTTAATTCCCCTCTGCTTGGCACATTACCAGCAATATAAAAAAGAGAGAAAGCGAGAAGCTCTCATTTTATCTTTGAGCTGCTTAAATATTTATGTTCTAATTTGTTATTGACTTCATGTGAAGTTTTATCAAAATATAGATGGAAAAGTTTAAAGATCGCTCCTGGGAGAGCACTTAATCCATTTAAAAATAAATTTCTAATGGCCAGATTTTCTGGGCTTAAAACATGAAGCTATGAGAGAAAGCAAAACCAAAGAGGCCCAGTTTATATGCTGACATTTGTAAACGAGGATAAAGAAACTTGGTAATGAAAATGCTAATCAAATATCATTGTGAATGCTCATTTTTTTTCATTTTTCTAATATTTGATGGAAGCCTTTACCAGATTTCTATTTTAATTACTTTTCATTTGCAAAAACTGAAGCCTAATTAAAAAAAACACCCTAGGGCAAACCCTTGGGGATGGGTCTTCGTTGCATTCCACGTCCAGTTTCTAGCTCACATTTAGCCTACTCATGTGTCCTTAGACACTTAATATGTTAATTCTTTCAGAAATAGTTATATGTTAAATGCAGGGACTGGGCAACATCGATGAAAATGACTGAATTTCTAATGGTGACATTTTGGAGATTGAAGAGAGAGAGAAACTTAAGTAGATCATATGACAGATATGCTTTCAAATGGAGCCATACAGGTGGTTGCCATAAGATATATCCCCAGGCACTGCTGTCTTTTGATATAACTAACATCATTTGCCCTTCTGTTCTGAGACTTTGCTGACTTGTTTTTGACCAAAGTTCTTAGAGCAGTGAGGTCCATGTCTCAAAGAAGAAGAGCCTTATCTGAGGAGACTGTTGAATAACTATTTCAAAATTCCAACCCACTGAGATTTATTTTACTGGCAACAGTAGTATATATTTTGATTACTTTATAAAGGCTGGAATACTGCTTTGTTTATTTTGGTTGGTCAAAGATTGTCTTGTCTGCTTGGATCAAAATTTCCCATATTTTAGGACTCAGATCAGGCCCAGTTCACAGAAAACTGTTATGGTTTCTCAAAATGAATCTAAATTTGAAAAGAGAAAGAAGGGCAGGAAGGAAAGAAGGAAGGAAAGAAGTGAAGGAGATAAAAAAGAGAGAAAGAAAGAGAACTCTGTGCAGTCCCAGATTTTTGTCTGTCTTTCCAGAAGTGGGATACAGCCTCCTCTGGGGTATGAGAAGGTCCCCACCAAAGAGATCGAAGAAGAAAACAAACATGTAGGACATCTCACAGAAACAGTGTGCACTCCTTTCAGATCCAGCAGTGCTGGATCAGGCTTAGAGCTAGATATGCTTCAGTCAAAAAGACAGGTACCACCCCTGTCCTGAAATTGGCCCACACTCTAACACACAATCTTCTACCAGTTACATCTTTTTGAGCTACGTACAAATGGCAGAGTGTTCAGCATAGTGCCTGGGGCGGCTTCCAGCTTGGAGGTAGGCTGAGCAGAGCTTCTAGAGTTCGCCAATCCTCTTGTGAGAGATTTAATGATGTGGTAGTGATGATTGTCCCTTGTTGAAATGGAGGCTACCAATTCTTGGAAGACCTGAGATGCATTCGTATAATGCATGTCACCCAGCTCTAATGCCCAAATTCTGGCCTAATTCCTTACTACAGTACCAGTGCTGTTCTTCATCTCAAGCATCGTACGTGCACAGTGGATTAGTCAGGAAATGGAACTGATAGGACATCTATATCTATATACCTACATATTTACATGTATATCTGTATGTGTGTCTTTATTTACTGTAAGGATTGGATCATGTAGTGACGGTGGCCTGTAGTCTGCCATCTATATGTTGCAGGCCCAGCAAAGCCAGGGGTGGAGTTTGGGGCCTGCCAGCTGGAGAGCCGAAGGAGTAGATTCTAGTCCAGGTCTGAAAGCCTGAGAATCAAGAGTGTTGAGGGCAGGAGATCTGTGCACCAGCTCCTATGGTTGGGCAGAGAAAGAGGCTCTCCAACCTCCCTCTGCCTTCTGTTTCCATTCAGGCCTTCAGGCCTTCAACAGATTGGATGATGCTCATTCATGCTGAGGAGAGCCATCTGCTTTCATCTGGCGTCAGCACCTATTCCAATGCTTATCTCATCCTCGGATGTAAATCATCTCCTGCATTCTGGAGCAGAGAGGTAAAAAGATATGATTCCTAATCATCTTCCCCATGTCCATTTTGTATCCCTTCCCCAAATATACACATATACACAAGGTTTTGGGTACGGTGGCTCTCTTTAATGCTCCTACACTTTTGTTTCCTTTATACTTTCAATGTGATGTATATTTGGTGTGTATGTGCATGTTTGGCGGGGTAGGATGGGTGGTTTAGGGAGCCTGAGCTGGATGACAGAAAAGGTTTTGTTTTGTTTAGTAAAGAATATATCTGTTCTTTATTATATATAGGTATACACACATCATCTATCTCTGTCTCTTTCTCATCTATTTGTCCCTTTATCTAATTTTGTGTCAGAATATTATGTGTACTACTGATGACACCCCCCCCCATTATAGTTTCATTTGGGGAACCCTAACGTGGGCCTGACAAAAATACTTCTAGAAGTCACAAAATTCTGACTCCCTACTGGTTAGTGAGGCAAGAATCAGTCGATGATGTCATTCATCTATCAAATATTAATTGAGAGCTTGTAAGATAGGTGCCATGTTAGCTTTCTTACTACCCATGTCAAACTCTTTTCCCTTGCCTCCTTCTGTAGAAGTTGCAAAACTAAACCCTTATATTTGTAGACAACCTAAAGCTATGGGTGGCCATGTAGCAGTATTCTGGCCAATGAAACCTAAGTAGGAAATATTGTGTGAGATATCAGAGAAGACCTTTGCTCTCTTGACACAATAGTTAGCACCATTTGCCTTTATTCTATAGCCTAGCTTCCTTTATATTACCTGGAATAAAGATGTGGTGTCTGGAGCTCTAGCAGCCACAGCATGATTATGAAGTAAGACCTAGAGAATTAGTGACCATGACTCCAATATCCTTCACCTAATGAGTGTACACAAGCCATTACCTCTCAGATTTCTTGTATAAGCCCAGACAATTGGGTTTTCTAAGACTCATAACCAAATGCAACCCCTGACTGTTATAGGTAGGCACTGGGAAAATAGTGGAAAGAAGACTGGATGGAGTCTCTGGCTGGTTTTGTGAGCAAGACAAGTCTATGGAAGTTGAGGTCTTTAAGCAGTGTCCTCCATAGACATGCCTTAGAAGCTCAGGGCTCATTTCCTGCCTGAGAAACCTGGAGGACAGAGACCAATAAAACACAATTCTGGGTATTAATGCAGAATCAGTGGCAACTCCAGTGTTAATCCTGCAGGCTGGAAATAAATTATACTCTGTCTCTACCAGACTGAATCTTTGCTAAAACAGCATTAATACCTATTTATATTTTTCTATCAATATTTCATAAATTTGAAGAGAAACAACTTGAAAGAATTCAGATGATTTTTTTTTTCTCGTGTGTGCTTTCAGAGCATCAATTATTGCTATGGGGCACCTTCAGCATTGCCTAAAGCTGCAATAAATTCCCTAGTTCTACCTTTGAAGATTTTAGAAATGCTAATAGTGGAATGTGTATGAATTATTACTCTTGCTCTAACACAGCAATACTCTCCTGAAGAGTAAACAAAATCCTCATTCAATTTAAGAATGAATGATAATTTTTTTGGTTTGAGTTAGAGAAGTGTGAGTGGAGGGTGGGAGGGATGTGTGAACTTCTTAATTGTTTTAAATTCAGTGTCTCATTGAGTGAAGAATATAGATAGGTCAAAGAAGATTGTTAGTATAGTATCTTTACATTTTTTTCTAAATATTTCTCATTTTCTAACTCATCTGATTCTTATGAAAATATTGTTTGGCAGGTAGATTAAATATGACTATTTCCATTTTGCAGATGGGGAGGTCAAAGCGTATAGTATTTCTTCTTGATGGGCTTCTCAATGTTTCAGGAAGACAAAACTCACTACTCACAATTGGTATAAAAATGGTGATCTACTGGTCCTATCTATTACTTTGTAGTCCTTCAAACTTGGTAATTAAAACAAAACAAAACTTGACCAACTTTCCTCATTCCACTCTTGAAAACAACAACCAAAGAATGAAAATATTTGTGAATCTATTTATATTTGATCCAACTTGAACCAGGGGAGGTAAAGAGGGAATAAAGGAGGGAGAAAGGAGCATCAGCAGTAGCAGCTATTGAATATTTGTTGTAGGCTGGGAAAGTGTGGGAGATATGACATATAACATCTCAGGGACTCTGAATAAGGGCTTTGTGGGAGATGCATTATTCACACCTCACAGGTGGAAAGGTCGGCTTAGAGAAGTTAGTCCAAGGTCATACAGGTAGGATATCATGGAAGAGTGCTCATTCTGAGGAATCTGTTTTCAGTGTGTCTCTCTTAGGATTTTGTTTATTTCATCTAAGTTATCTAATTTTTTGTATACAGTTGTTCATAGTATTCCCTTCTAATCCTTTACATTTATATAAGGTTGGTGGTAATACTCCTTGTTTCATTTCTGAGTCAAGTAATTTGAGTCTTCTCTTTTTTTTCTTGATCAGTCTGGTTAAATGATTGTCAATTTTGTTGATCTTTTCAAATAATGAACTTTTGGTTTTGTCAGTTTTCACTACTATTTCTCTATTCTCTATTTCTTTTATTTCTGTTCTAATCTTTATTATTTCCTTTCTTCTACTTGCTTCAGATTTGGTTTGCTCTTCCTTTTTTTCAGTGTTCTCAGGTAGAAGGCTAGATTATTGATTTGAGACCTTTTTTTTTTAGGTATAGACATTTATTATAATTTCCTTCCAAATACTGCTCTAGTATACATTTTCCCCCAAGTACTGCTTTAATTGTATCCTATAAATTTTGCTATATTCTTTTATTGTTTTGTTTTCATCAACTCAAAGTATTTCCTAATTTTGTTTACAGTTTCTTCTTTGATTTATTGATATTTAAGAAGAGTCAATTATTTAATTTCTACATATTTGTGAATTTCTCAATTTTTTTGTTACTGAGTTCTTTTTCTTTTAAGATTTTTATTTATTTATTCATGAGAGACACAGAGAGAGAGAGAGAGAGAGGCGGAAACATAGGTAGAGGTAGAAGCAGGCTCATTGTGGGGAACCTGATGTGGGACTCAATCCCAAGACCCCAGGATCACACCCTGAGTGGAAGGCAGACACTCAAGCATTGAGCCACCCAGGCACCCTTGTTATCGAGTTCTAACTTCATCCTATTGTGATTTGAGAATAGTCTTTGTATACTTTTAATGTTTTTATTGAGTTTTTTTTTTTTTTTTAATGATCTAGCATAAGGTCTCTACTTGTGAATGATCCATGTGTGTGTTAGAGAAGAATGTGCATTGTGCTTTTTTGTTGGGTGAAATGTTCTATTGTTGTTAGGTCTAGTTGATTTATAATGTCATGAATTTTTCTATATATTTGTTAATTTTCCATCTGGTTGTTGTATCCACTATTGACAGTACAATATTGAAGTTTACAATCAGAATAGTTGAATTGTCTATTTCTCCCTTCAATTAGTCACTTTTTGCTTGTGTATTTTGGAGACTCTCTTGTTAGGTGCATATGTGTTGATAAGTGCTATGTCATACTGACGGATAGATCCATTTATTATTATAAAGTGATTCTCCTTATCTCCAGTAACATATTTTTGTTTTAAAGTCTACTTTGTCTATATTAATATAGTCATTCTAGCTCTCTTTTGATTGCTCTTTTCATGATACAACTTGCATTGAAGTGAGCTGGAGTGTGAGGTCATGGAGTGGGTCATGGCTCAAATACCATTGACTCTTGCTGTTCTTATCAAGATTGATTAGATTTTTCTTGAATGAATGTTTTTCCATTTGTTAATGCCATTAGGCCAATTTATGGAGACTTTAAATTATTTAAAAAACAAACTTCACCAGTTATGATTTTGTTGGGGAGATGATCCATCGAGTTCTTTACACTACTATTGTAGGAGTTCTCCTCAAACTTGATTTTAAACTCATCTTCTCACCACTCCCACAACACACCATTCCTTTCAGATTCAACTGGAATTTAAATGACCTGAAGTGAGGAAAAATATGGAATCTGTTTTTTCATGTCTCCTTCCATTTCTTCTTCTAGATATGAGAGAAAGGATTAAGGGAATGGATGAATGTGTATTTATCTTTTTAATGTAACTGGGTGGTTATATTTTTACCTTTTAATAAGTTTCTTCAATTTCCCCAACTGAAAAAAATGGTCATTTTGTGCCCTCCATGTAGTGGCATCCAATTCTTGCTTTTTTGTTGTGTGTGTGTGTGTGTGTGTGTGTGTGAATTTTGTGGAGGGTTCCACGAAGCCTCACTACCACATGTTAATCTGAAACAGGAGACTAATATCTCATGGGTTAGTGCTCTTTCTTCTGTATTCCAAAAGGTCTCCAAACTGGGGTCTCAGGAGACTATGTACTCTATGCAGCAGCAGGGATGGGAATCTTTCTAGGATGAGTAGAATTTGAATGCCCCATTTCCAAGGATCTGCCTTACCTGATTTTTCCCTTTGGGGGGGGGGCTCATTATTGGGTGTTTGATAGGAGTCTCAAAGTTTTAAGCATAACTTGGTTTTAATTTAGTACTAGAGTCTAGAAGATTGTAATGGTGCAGAATTAAATCAAGTATAATTCTTAAAATCAGTAACAGAGGAAGGATAGGTATGGTATCATAAAATAAACAATAGCTTTAGTATCAATTAAACAAAGATGAAAATTGTATTCCCATTATTGAAATGTTACTTAACCATTCAAGTATAACGCTCAAATTCACTATGCTATATAAACTACTTTATCTTTCCTTACTTGGGGGAAAGTTGACCTTTTGGTTCTAATCAAGCTTTTAACTGATTGAATGAAGCCTGTTCACATTAGGGAGGGCAATCTGCTTTATTCAATCTACTGATTTAAATGTTAATCTCATCAAAAACACCCTCACAGAGACACCAGCATAATATTTTATCAAAGAGGTAGGCACTTTGTGGCCCAGTCAGGTTGACACATGAAATTAACCATGATACTCCCTCCCTCCCTTCTTCCCTTCTTGCCCCATCTTCTTGGCTTTAGTCAACAGGAGTTGAGCTTCTGTTGCACTGAGCTGGGTGTAGAGTGAATGAGCAGGTTGTAGCTCAAATGCATGGATTCTTGCTGTTCTTCTCAAGATTTATTAAATTTTTCTTTTTTTTTTTTTTTGATGATTTACTTATTTATTTGAGAGAGAGAGAGAGAGAGAGAGAGCCAGGGGAGGGGAAGATGGAGGGAGAGAGAATCTCAACAGACTCCTGCTGAGCACAGAGCCCAATACAGGGCTTAATGGGGCTCAATGGGGCTTCATCTCACAACCTGAGATCATGACCTGAGCTGAAATCTAGAGCTGGACACTTAATCAGTTGAGCCACCCAGGTACCTCCAAATTTACTAATTTTTTCCTGAATAAAAGCACAAATTACTAAAAGCCATTAGGAAAAATTTCAGACTCTAAAATTTAAAATCCATTGGATAAAATGGAATTCTTTCTCCCTCCCTCCTTCCTTCACTTCCTCACTTCTTGCCAGAATTCCTTCTTTTCCCACTCTCTTCCTTTCTTCTTTCCTTCCTATTTTCCCTTCTAACACATGCTTATTAGAACCTATAGCCCTCCCATAGTCATATTAATAGGAGAGTAATTTATACAATCATCCTCATTTATCAAACTCTTTGGGGAAATAACTTGCAAAGATTGGAGATCTGCAAACTCTAAATGTGGGAACTGAATGCCAGCCCTTGGATTCCCTGTGGGAAGTGTGGCCTAGGAAAGAGGTTTATAATGGTAAGGGTCAGACAAGATTTTTTAATGGAATGTTTACCTCAAAAGTCATCTGTATTCTGTGACTTAAAGAAGAAAACTTTACTGGGAATTGTGCATTTATTGGTTTCAGTGTTCTGGATTTGGTCTTGATTTCAAGATTTTAATTATTTTAAATTAATATACATGACTTGACACTATTGCTTTTCTTTTTAATGAATTTAAATATTGGTCTAAACCAGAAACCAAAAATCTAGTAAAATAGTGATTGTTCACTGCAACAAGTGGGTTTTTGTTTTTGATCATAACATTATTGAATATTTTTATGCTTAGATGTAAATGAAACTTCATTTTAGGGATATTGCACGTTATATATCTTAAAGTAGTATTTTGTTTAGATTTTCCCTAAATTATTTGCACTGCTACAGCAGAAAATTGAATAATGATTTTGTCATTTTCTTTATTAAAAATAGGTGAAGCAGTTGTTTTGAAGCTAGTGTTATATGAACCATCTCTAATTCAACATGTTAATCCTGGATGCTTGGGGGGAATATTTTGGAATCAAAGTATCAAGAATAATTATTATCTTCTCAAACAACAGGCATTTATTTTGTGTGTGTTGCACATGTGTTTTTGTTCAATTCGAAAAATGGAGATTAAATGTCCTTTATGTCCAAGGACCTGTACCAGAGACACAAAAGTCTTCCATCAATTTTCAGAGTAATTAGAGAGTGGGGGACATGCAATTGAGATAGGAGAAAGTCTAAGAAAGTTCCTTTAGTGGTTGTAATAAATTCTACAGTTTCAAAGAGAGTAAGTGCAATTTATTTGAGGGTCCAGAAAATGCACAAGGGAGGTGATATTATAATTAGTAATATATACACTTTAAGTTGGAATTAATTGCTTCTGCTTCCATATTTTTTGCATTTTCATCATAGTATTTGTTTCATTCAGCTTTAGCATACTTCATTATTTGTATTTGCTTATCTGACTAGTTTTAAAGCTTCTTGAGGACAGGGACCTAGTCGTAATCATATTTGCTCCAAATACTTGCCATTCCTTTGTATCCTTTCACCTAATCCCCATGCTAGTGGCTAAACAAATGTTTGTTTAATTACATTTGGCACTATTATGAAGAGAAAATGATGCAGAAGCTCAGGGCTCTAGTCTATATGAGCCAAATACCTTTTGATAAGAGGGTTTAAGATTAACAGATAAATCCTCTGGTAGTAATTAACACTTTCCTCTGAAAAACAGTCAGGGCCCAGATAGACAGGAGGTCAGAGCCATGAAAATATTTTTGAGAAGCAAGGGGAATAAGGCAGGACATACTTGTTTACAGACACACAGGAGAAAAAAGGTAAGCAGTGCTTGCTACAGTTCAATAGTGACTTGAAGTGTTAATCTGTACCTATGAGTTTAGATGTATTTTAGTTTCTGCTGAGGATTAACTATAGTGCCTACAGACTACGCAAAACTGTGTTATAAGATATGAATAGGAAAAGAAGACCTGGTTCCTGCCCTCAAGTGGCTTTTCAAAATATATTTTCAACAGAATTGTTTCTCTTGCTTCGCCTTCCCTATTTTTTTTTTTTTTTTTTTAATACCTAGGACTGTTGATTCTCCCCACCCAGCACCAGCTATTTCCGGATTCTAAAGCTGATCTTGAGTGAGGTACATGTATAGTGTCATATTCACTATTTAGGAGGACTTGAAAATGAATCTTACCCCTGGACCTGGGATCCAGGACTCAGATCAGCCATGAGTGTTAGGCTCCATTGCTTCCTTGAATCTTCTCCTTAACAGTTAGATTTGGGATGACCACTGTCTTGTTGTCACATGATTAGAGTTATATGTTATTTGCTAGCCTCTCTTTTACCTGGTCCGGCATGTTTGTTCCTTTAATCTTCTGCTTTAGCCACAAGAGTGTCAGCCATATACCTCTCTGCCCATTTCCTCTGGCCCCAAATACTAATCTGTTTGGGTCCTTCCAATGTCTTTCTCTGAGGGATGGCACATCCTAGTATATCAGACTATAGGCCCCAACTCTGTAGGGAATGGGAAAATCTCCCACGACTGCCATTACCATGCTCTTCTATTTTCTGAGACCCCCTGCTCTCCTCCTTTTTAAATTTGCCATTTCTGTGCACTCTGTCTGTAAGACCAGACAAACCAGGATTAATGGTTTCCTGGATCATGCCATGTTTGCCATACCCCTTGGAATCTCAACCTTAGACTATCCAGCTGTCTTTCCCTGGTCCGGTCTTTGTAGCTGGACCAGATTCTGTGCTATCCCCACCTCATTCTTACTTTACCTGGTTTTTCTCCTCTTTCTTCCACTTCCATGTTTCTGAGGACCCTTCCTACTTCAAGCTCAAGTCCAGTAGGTATTGCCAAATTGATCTCCTTGTATTAAATGATGCTTCTAATCTAGTTGGAATAATTTTCTTAGCAGATATGTGTGTATATATATATATGCATGTGTATATATATATATATATACACACATATATATTTCTTAGCAGATATGGAAATAAATATGTATATATATCTATATATACACATACACACCTATTCATCCATAATCCATCCTTTTTAAATATTAACTTTGTGTCCAAGTGTTAGCATTTCTTTTCATCCATCCAACAGATATTTAGTTAGAAACTACTGGGTAGTCCCGGTGGCTCAGTGGTTTGGCGCCGCCTTTGGCCCAGGGCGTGATCCTGGTGACACAGGATCCAGTCCCGTGTTGGGCTCCCTGCATGGAGCCTACTTCTCCCTCTGCCTGTGTCTCTCATGCATAAATAAATAAAATCTGAAAAAAAAAAAAAGAAACTACTGAATTTAAGCCATCTGGCTCAAATGATTATTGGTAAATTCAAGCCATACAGACACTCTGAAGATAAAACTCTGCTAGCTTTAGAATTTCTAAGATGACCGCATGAATTCTTTAACTTTTGTGCTATATAATTATGAGTGATAAATTCTAGACCATGAATGCAACTTTAAGGCTAAGTGTATTTTAAGTTTAAATCATAAAAATATGATCTAACTTGATTATGTGGGATTTTAAAGCTAACTGTTATATATCACGTACCTTATGTATTTTATGAGATAGCTTTTTATCATTATCCATAATCTAATATGTGAAAATAAAAAAAAAATGGAACCTCAGAAAAAATTAAATAACTTGCCCGAAGTTAATTGTCAGAAAGCAGTGTCGAGAGACATTGTATACTTAGTTATTTCTAGGTCTACAGTCCATGTTCTTACCATATTGCCTCCCTAATATTTAATACAGAATAAAAACAACATTTGAATGTTCACAATCTGATCCTTTTAGAATATCTTATTTTTTTTCTTTAAAATGTTGCATTTTTATTTTTCCTGATAAGTCTGTCATTTCACAGAAATGTTATATGGTCACGTCCAACTCCCACCACGTCCCCAGCATTTGTCTAGCATTTAAATGATCAGGATACAGCTAAAGAAAGGGGTTTGAGCAATAAAGGGAAAATTCATGGCTTCCCATCTGCTCAGGAACTTCACTTGTGGTCCAGTATCTCAGGCCTTCACTTAAATTTTAAAGCCCTGAAGTTTTACCAAATTCTCACCAAGTTTCCCAGCCCATGGCAGAGAGAGGTGATATGAAGGCATATAGATACAAGAAATAGTAGTCGCTATGTTTTGATGAGAGAAAGAAAGGGAAAACTACAAAAGCAGACAAAGCTATAAAGAAAACTAAGAAATTTAAAGATCCTTTATCATGAGACACTAGACACACCTGCCTCAAAAAGGCATGGTATTGTATTTGCCTCTTTACAACCATTTTGAAGGTTGCTGGTACATAGGGACACACATAATGATGATTTGGGGAACCAAGTAAAAGATTAAAATATACTCCAATTCTCTGTTGGAAGGCAAGAAAGTGTGTATGACATATGAGAGCACTGAAATCCAAAATGGTTTTAGGACTTCAAGGAATAAACTTCTATTTTCTGAAAAATTGCACTCATTTGGAATATGTATCCCAATGCTACTTCTTGCCTTCTCTGTGACCTTAGGAAAGTCGTTAAATTTCTTAGAGACTGTTACCTTCTCTGTAAAATGAAGCTAATGATGATGATGATGATGATGATGATGATGATGATGATGATGGGATGGTTGTGAGGATTAAATTGTATCAAAGGCTCACACAACTCCCAGCATATGGTAAGTACCTAAAAAAGAGTTTGCTATTGTTTTTTAGGTTCTGTCCATTTGCATTTTGTATTTACTTGGATCCATGGATTTAGGTTTTTGCATTTTAGAACTTACGAAAATTTATCTGCAGAGATGTGTTTATTAGAGAGTTTGCTTGTAGTATCTTGAGATCCATCTTTGCCTGAGTTTCTCATTACTTTTTACAATTACATGAGACTCAATTATATTTCTCATCTTTTTTTGTTGTTGTTGTTGCCAATCACTCTGTAGGAACCACATGGCAGTCATGATCTAGTTTAAAGAACACTAGGCCAGCCTCTGGAGGCTCAGATCTCATTTTGTCTCTGCCAGTAACTCACTGGGTGAACTGGGGTAAGCAGCTTAACTTCTCTGGGCTTTCTGAGTCTGACTTACTCCCTAATATTCTCATCACCTTCTTTTATAGCATTTTCTATCAGTCTTTGGAACTATTTAAATGCTTTCTTTGAATAAATTTAAATATATGCATTATATAGTGTTTAAGTACTAAGTTTAAGTTATGGACTCTGGGGTCAGTTTGACTAGCTCCCACACTTCCTAGCTCAGGGCAGGTAGGCAAATTACCTAACTTGCCTATACCTAGTTCTACATATTTGTGAAATGGGCATAAAAGGATCTACTTTGTACGGTTATTAGGAGGATTAAAAAATGACTAACACACCTGCAGCATTTGAAATCATGCCTAGCACATGGAATAAGCCCCATAAGGGATATGGAGATGAATGCATTTTTAAAGAGCCAGCAATTTACTGGAGGAAATTAAGGAATATGCCAAATAACAAGGAAGAGTATGATACATATTCAATAGAGGAGAAATTGTAGAACCTGATGGAACACGGAGGAAGAATCAATTAATTCCTACTGAAAAGACTAAGGAAGGTCTCGTGAATTAGATAATATTGTCTGGGCCAGGAGGAGTGAGCTGGTGATCAACGGAAGGGTTTCTTGATAGAATAAATAAAAAGAGGCTGGGTGAAAAAACTCAGAAAGTACCTGACGTTTAGCTCTTTTTTAGCTGCAGTGTTGATGCTGAGTGAGGGTGTCGAGTGAAAGATGAAGCTGGGAGAGTGCTGTGGGATTGGATCAGCAAGGGATTTAGTGCTTTGCTAAGGAGTATGGGGTTGGCCCTACCAGTGTTAGGAAGCGCTGAAGGTTGTTGAAGCGATATCATCCCATTTGTGAACTAGGAAAAAGTCTCAGGTGATTATGCCAAGGAGAAAGTAGAGGAAAGAGAAACTGGAGTCAAGGAGAACATTTAAGGGCTTTTAGAAGGGTCTAGTAAGAGATTATAAGAGTCTAAATTGGAGAAATGCTTGATGGGGCAAAGAGAAGGGCTAGAATTGAGGCCTGGGAAGGTAGGTGCTGTCTTATAAACTCTCCTACCTGCCCATCATTTCTTTTTCTCCCCACTATGGCTCTTTCTGCCCACCCTCCCAGCTCCTGTGAAGTTCTCTATGCTGATCAACCTGTGCTCAGTGGCCCACGAGTATCTAATCATGGAAGATTAAATCACAAGCCCTCCATGAATTAGGAAGCCACAAGCTTGTATTCCCACGTGTTTTAAGGGAGAGGGTATTTGAAAAGCAGAAAACAATCACACAACAGATAGCTTTTGTTTACTGGGGGAGAGGCTTCCTTTACTTACAGGAACCGAACTATTAAAAGGTGCATTTAAACCTCTTCATTCTATATCTGCCATAGACACTGCCTAGCAGGAATTTTGTATGTGTGTGGGTGGGCTTTTTGTAATGAAGCATCTGTGGTGTGGAGAGCACTGTCTTTGATCATTGTCTGGGTTCGTGTAATAGCAAACAGGGAAGGGGCTGTCTAGATCAAAATAAATGAGTTTTATAGACAGCACCTTGGTATTGCAGGGTAGATGTTCTCTTTACTTGAAAGAATGCATTGTAAGCAATTGAAGGTCATGGGGATTCTCTTTAATTGGTTATACCTGGTTTGACCAAAGAAGGTGAAATTCATGAATCTGTGTAAAATACAGATCAGAAACCAATCAGTGAATACTGCAACAGAATGACAAAAGGAGATCTAATCGGGTAGAACCAAAGATTACAGTTTTAGAGTAACAATGATGCCCTGGTGAAAAGAGACTGCTAATGAATCCCAGAATCACAGTGTAGCAATTATTCCGCACTGACATATGTATGTACGTGTATCTACATCTATCTGTATCTAAGTATATGCATAGGTATATATACATCCTATAATACATAATATATGGAAATAAAAGATAATTTATTCAACAAGTATTTACTGAACACTTACTGCATGCCTGACACTTTCCTAGGTACTATAGATGAAACAGTGGAACAAAACCAGATCACATTTGAAAAGCTTATAGTTAGTAGGAGAGACAGTAAATACTCATGAAGTCAGGTGAGGACAAGTACTGAGAATAAAAAAGAGAGCACATTAAATAGAGAATGAGAGGTAGAAGGAGGGCTGTGTTTCATATAATAGGCAAAGATTTGAGGGAAGGCTTGCAGAGAGATCTGGGAAGGAAAAGTGGGCCAGCCAGAGGAGACAAGAAGTGAAAAGCTCTGAGGTGAGGGGTCTTGGTGTTGTTGAGGAACAGCAATAAGGCAGGGTGGTAGGAGCAGAAGGTGATGGTAGGTGAGGTCAGAGGAGCAGCTAGGTCTTTCAGGCCCTCGTAGGGAGGACTTTGGGTTTTATTCTGAGTGAGATGGGAAGCTTCTAGAAACATAACATAATGCTAATCACAAAGAGTTAATTTTACTACTTCCATCTAGTACTTTCTGATCCCATTTTTGCATCTATACATTTGTAATATAAGGCATGCCCCCATCTAGCCCTCTTCCATCCTGCTGGTCTTCTTCCCATCCACAGTGCTTCTGCACAGCAAAAGAAGCTCTGGATTCTGTTCTGGCTTGGATAGCTTCAGCAAGTTACCCTTCTTAAAAAAAAAAAAAAAAAAAAAAAAGGAATACTTACACCAAATTCATGTGATTTAACAAGAAAAAAGAAATAAAAAAATGTCCAAACTCATAATATTACAGTATTCCTTGTCTTTACACAATAGCTGCAGGGCTTAGTATGCAGTAGGCACACAATAAAGGCTTGCATAATTGAATTAGAAAGTTAAAAGAGGGGCTATGTAAAATGTTCTCTAAGTTTTGTTGGGGCTATTTTATTCACTGAGCTCAAAAGATACTTTCTGGGAAGTATGACTCTCATTACCCAGAAAGTTGAGTTATTTTTGTTTTCATAATGCTTCTCTAATACTCTTATTAAAGAGCTTATTTTACTTCCTAAATTAGAGAGTGAAAATGGTTCATTATACTTAGACTTGTACTCTTCATGATGCTACAGATAATATATATTTGATTATCCCTTTTACAAAATTCTGCCAACAATTTTAGAACAATTTTAAAGCCTTGCAGAATGTTCTGTGTGATACTTTCGTTTGTGTGTGTACTTTGAGTCTAGCTTTTGTAGTAGATGTTTGCAAAAATGGTCAGAAATTCCTTTCCTTCCTGTATGCATGTCCCTTTGATGTATTTTTGCAACTCCCATTAAGAGCTGGTATCTATCTCTTTGTCTTGAAGCCAGACTTGGCCGTGTGACTTGTTTTGCCAATGAAACATTAGCACATGTGATATAAGTAGAGCCTTGAAAAGTACCATGCACAGGACCCTCCCCTGCTGCTCTCAGTGACTCTGTGGCCACTGGCTTGTAAACAAATTTAGGCTTACCTGCTGGATGCTCAGGAACATATGGCCAGTTACCTCCTTTGCCTCTGCCAACAGCCAGCCAACTACAAGACATGCCAATGACGCTATTGTCAGCCAGCTGACACATGATTGAGCCTAACCAACAGTGTATAGACCAGAAATAAACCATCCCAGCTGAGCCTAACCCAAATTGTTAATCCACTGAACAGTGAGCAAATAAATGTTTTAAGTGCCAAGTTGAGGACAGAAAAATCTAACCAATACAGCTTGTATCCCTATTAATTGCTTATACTTTCTTAAATGTATTTTCTTTTCTTTTTTTCTTTTCCTCCAAAACTTACTGTGGTGGAGACAACTAGTCACCCCAACACCTGTTTTCTTGTATTTGTGTTACTACTAAACCTTTCCCCTCCCCCCACCTGCCCACATTTGAGTTTTGTCTGACACTAATTTCCCTGCAGCTAAGGTGTGGTCACGTGGCAAAGTCATGGGCAATGTGACACGAATGGAAGGAACTTGTGCTAAGATTTCTGCTTGCTCTCCACTCTTTCCCCCCTTTCACTTTTCCCTCTCCATTTCCTCAGGCTGGGAAGTGGGGTAGCCTCAGATGAAGAGATGGAAGCCACAGGTTAAAGATGGCAGATGTAGCCCACTAGCTTGGGTCCCAGGATGACTTTGCAGATCATACTTCCTTACCAATCGTGGACAGCTGCCTACCACTGGTCTGTTAAGTGAGAGAAAAAGAAACTGTCTTAAGTATGCCACTATAATTTTGGGTCTCTTTGTTACAGCAACTTGACTTTTACCCTAACTCATCCATAACAAATACTCAGCGGACACCAACACATAAATGCACACTGCATACCACTTAGAACTCAAGAGCTCAATTAATGTTAGATTCATGCACTTCAATAACAGTTACTGATTTCCTACTGTGTGTTACGCACAGGGTTGCATAAATAATGGCTTTTTTTTTTTTTTTTTTTTGGCCAGGAGCTGATGAATGAGCAGGGATAGAAAAAAAAAAAAAAAACAACAAAAAAAGGAATTAAAGGTTGAAGAGTGCTGCAGCAGAGGACTCTGTCAGGGGTGGTATCCAGAGAAAATGAAAGGATTTGGACATCTTTTAAAAGTTTGCTGTGGTCAGATGAAACACAAATCATGAAACGAAGCAGCCATTCAATGCACCTGTACAATTACTTTCACAGAATTTGGAAGCCTCCTCTTACTTGTTTCTGGGTCACTGACCTTGAGCTGGGGCAGGGGTAGGGGGTGGCCACTGGCTTACTGTTTTCTCACTTCAGACTTCCAACACTATCTTTTCAAAGGGTTTTGTGTATTGGGTATAGGGGTGGCAGTAGGGATGGAGGTTAGGTTTAGAGGATTACTGACAATCCTGTAATAACTTTTGAAATAGCTTTTCAGATCAATTCCCATTCATTTCCCACTTTACAGAGAAAAGAGGACCAGGGAAGGATCAACAGTTATGAGAAAAACGAAGAGGAAAAAACTCCACTAACCACATCTGGAAATGGAAGATAACTCTTTGTTCCTGTGCCCTATCCCCCCTACCTGCCCATATCCTGTGGCTTATTTGTGTTTTTCTTCTATCATCTGCAATGGCTTTTATTTTATATTGGGAGTGTCCTGGGAAGAAGGCACTGAGTGAGAAATCATTGCAAAAGTTCAAGAAGAGAACACATATAATGTCTTAACTAAGAGATGCTGAGCATGAAAAAGAATCTTGTCAAATTAGGTAGTCATGTCTACTTCATCTAATTGCACCAAATCTCCTGTCATGCTCGTTTGCAATAGTGGCATTTTTTTTTTAATCTTGAGTCATAATGGCCTTGCTCTTCATGAATGCCTTGCCCATATGTGCCCTATGTTTTCAGAATACCTTTCATTTTCAAGTTGTAGGGTATATGCCTTTCTACAAATCATTTATCTTCTGTAAGCCTCAGTGTTCTTATTTGTAAAATAACTAGATAATCTATGAAATTTCCTCTGGGTCCCAAATCCAACAATTTTAGTTCCCTTATAAACATATTGATTAAAGTCTGGTGACAACTGTAGCTACAATGACAACAGAATGACGAAGCATATTAACATTAGTGTTAATGCAATAATCAGCTGTGTTTTATTCCATATGGCAATTTATGTCAACAATTAAGCCAAACTCCATCTGTTTTGGCATACACAATTTTTTTCAAATGGGTTCCTGAACTGCATCTTTGGAAATAATTTTATGTTTTTCAAATATTGCTATCATCAATATATGACGACTGTGTGGAATCTTTCTGGTTAAAAAAAAATTAATGGATGCCAAAGCCCATCTTACTTGACAAAGGGATTGTTTTGCTATTTGGTCTTATGGATACATTGCATGGTCTAATCAATAGTCCCAGAAAGGAAGACAAATCTCAGTGTTGGCATAGAGGAAGCACACATGGGGTCCTAGTTTCTAGAAGAAGCAAAGCAAGCCTCAATGTTGTCAGCAGCAAATTTCTATTTTTCTGACCTGAGGATCATGTTGGGACAGAATGTGCCTCAATCTGTGATGGAGACAAGAAATATGGTATATCCCATACATCTGGCAGGGGTGCCTTTCTTTGACTTGGGTTGAGCTGCATTGACAGAACAGCAATAGGGAACATTTGTCTTTATCTTTACAACGCTTGACAAGAGGCATGATTACTGCTGTAAGGGTATCAAAATAAGGAAAAAAATGGGCTGTCCTACAGGCCTGTTATTTATCACATTCAGAAACGCTAACCCAGACTAGCAGGAGAGAAATTCCTTGTCAAATTGCCTCTAAAAATCATTATTTTCCTCTCTGAGATAATATGTGAAGCCCGTGGATCCACCCATGCTGTCCTCCCCACCCTCATCCTCTCCAGGTTTGCAGTTGGGGACAGTCTTCCCCTGAACCAGGCTGTCCCTCCATAGACTGGGAGTTGCCTCCATGGGACTCATTGCCTGTGCCAGTCTGACAATAAACTGCACTGTTCCCTGCATGTGCGGGAAATACAGAAAATGCTAGCTGGCGGCTTATTAACAAATATTGAATGTATACAGCAAAAATTCGATTTATTTTGCAGCAAGTGTTAGGATGTCTCCAGGCAAATTAGTGCTGGAGCTGACTTTGTTCAACCCCTTTATTTATTTTCCCATTCCTTGTTTTCTAATTAGGCAGGCTTTCTTGTGCTTTGCAAACACCCTCTCTGCCTAAATTATTGCAGGTCTATTGCATCCTCAATACAACAGGCTCACACATTCATATTAATACCATAATAGGGGGTATAATCCAGCCTTTTGCATATAGGCTCCAAACTGTCTCAAGAGTGATACTAAATGCCTTTATAACACAGTAGACATTTTCCTGATTTGACTTACAGAGAACCCGCATATGTTAAAGCCAGTGATTTTTTTCAAAGAAATCATGAAGAGTAGATGAGTCTAAATAGTGTTTGCATTGAAAGACCACCTCCTTCAGTGTATGGCACCAAGTAGTTGTTTTTATTTTTCCCCTCAAAGTGTTCTCTTAAAGCAGGTCTTTGCAAAAGAGGGTATTTGCTCACAGTTCCTCATGGAGAGCAATTCAAGAATTAAATCAATGGCCATGTCCTAAAGCTTGTTTGAAATCCAATGTTTTATTTGGATTTACATTCCTTTGTAGGATTTAGAGCAATGGTTCTCAACCTTAGCTGTCCATTAGAATCATAGGTGAAGCTTTAAAAAAATATCGATGCCCAAGCTCCTTCCCAGACCAATTAAATCAGAATGTTAGAGGGTGGGGCCATTGCAGTGGCATTTCTAAAGGTCTCTAGATGATTCCAATGGGCAGCAGGCCATTGGTTTATAGGGTTATTATGATCAGAACATACCCAAAGAACTCTTGTTTTACTTATTCAATAAATATTTGAATGACTACTATCTGTAGGAAAAAGACTGTTTACTCTAGGGGATTCAGTGACAAATAAATTTCTATGTTCTGAAAGTACCTGGTATGTTAATAGAGGCCATGAAGTAAGTTTTCATTCATTCCACACATATTAAGTTGTATTATGTGTTATAAGCATTGGAGAGTGAGTACGGAATAAGAAAGGCGAAGCCCCTGCTGTCATTGAGCTTACATTCTAGCAAAACTAAAATTTTTAAAAAATAGGTACTCATTAATCATATAAAGAAATGAATACAGAGGTAACATGATAGTGATTGAAACAGGGAAAGAGTTTGGGGATGCTTCTCTGAGTGGCAGATCTGAATGAAGTCAAGTGAAGAAGGTCTGGAGGTTCTGGATAGAAAGAACACCAGTGTGTCAAGGTCTTGAGGTGGGAGTGAGCAACTGCCAGGAGCAGAAAGAATCCGAAGTCCTTAGAGGATATAGTGGTCAGAAATGAGGTCAAAGAGGTGGACAGAGAGTAAACATTCTGCATAAAACGTGGCCATAACAGAGAGAGGAAAGCAGGCAAGCTTTGGAGGTGCAGATTGATGTTTCCGAGCATCTGGAGAGAAATGACATTGCCTTGGTATGGGCATTCAGTGTTCATAGAAAAAGTGGTTTTCTATTGTACCTTGAGGGAGAATACCTGAGCACTGGAGGGAAAGAGCATCTGAGGTGGTAGTATTTCTCTGCAAAAACATAGAAGGCACAGCAATCTAGACCATGAACAGAGCAGCACATTGTTCACCTTGACTGGAGTGAGGGGTGCAGGAAGCAGTGTGGGATCTCAGAGGTTAGGCTAATAAAGGATCATGTATGTAGAGAGCTTGGGCTTCATCCTAAAGACAGAGGAAAAACCCAAACATATTTTCCGTTTACTTCTTCAGCCTTATTTCTGGCCAATTCCTGCTTCATCCCCTGTATCCCAGCAACTCCAAACTGCTCCTTACCACCCCACCTCCCCCCACCCCCCCGCCACACACACATACTTAGACCACCATGCTCACCCTAGTCTTTAGGTTTTACAATTGTCTTTCTGTTTGAAATATCTTTCCATACTCTTGGGCTCTTCTCTGTCGAGTAGTCAAACTCCTACTCAGAAGTTAGCCACAGTTCCTTCAGGAAGGTGTTTCTGACCCTCCTTGGTGACTCCACAGAATTAGAGGCCTATTTCTGCAAGGGCACTTAGCATGTTGAGTGGATCATTCATGACTGCTAGGGTACTAGCTCTTCATTGAGTGTTAGGTACTACTCTGTGTGCTTACATTATGGTTATATTGGTAGATAGGCAATAAATACGAACATAACAAATGGACAAAATGTTGTATGTTGTAAAATGGTAAGTGTGGTAGGAAAAAGTAGGATATGGAAGATTGGGAGTGGTGCAGGAGGGTAGTTACATTTATAGTAGAAAGTCAGAGCGAGCCTCATTGAGAAAACAAATTTTGAGCAGACTTCGACCAACTGTTCCAATTTGTCTGAGGGATTTCCTGAGATGTGGTATTTTCTATTAAAACTGGGACAGTCCTGGGCAAACTAGGATGGTTGGTTGCCTTAGAACTAACTGTATGTTAATATTTGTTTTATCTACTAGTTCTAAATTTGAGGATGGGAACTAGAGAGTCAGGGTAGCATGATGGTGAAGATCATCAGCTTTGAAGTCAGACTAGCTGAGTTCAAATCATAGCTCGGCTATTCGTTAGCATTGTGATCTTGGACCAGGAAGATTTTTAATGAACCTCCATCTCTTAATCTATGAAATTGAAGTACCTAGCACAGAATAAGCACTCAATAAATGTAGCTGTTATTATTATTCATAGTGCCTAGCACAGCCCCTGGGGGAATAGCAGCTCCTTGATAGATGTTTGCTGAAGGAACAAATGAATTAATGATAAAGTACCATGTGCCAGGCACTAGGCTAAGCCCTGGATATACAAAGATGAATAAGGCATGATTTCTGCCTTCAAGAAAATCATAATCTAGCAGGAGAGACCTACATGAAACACCATATTTGATTTTAACAACTGCTGTCTTGTTCCACTATGGCATTCCTCATTTTACTTTCCTAGTGTACTTCTACATAGAGCATATCACCTTTTAATATTCTAGAAAATATTCTTATATGTCACGGTTATTCTCATTGGAATGCAACTCCTTAACAGCAGGGACCTTGTTTTTTTCACTGAGATATCCCAAGTGCCTGGAAATTACTGGCCCCAAGGAGATACTCAATAATGTTTGGCAGATTTGTGAATGGAAGTTCCATTTGATGGGATAAGAGCTTTTAAAGAGGATGTACATGGTGTGGGTGACTACTTTTAGAACCAGGAAAGGTCCCATAGACAATGTGGCATTTGAGGTTGGTCTTGAATAATCTATAGAGTTTCTTTAGAAGACAGGAAGGCATTTTAGGCTCAGAGGCCTTCAAGAGGACCTGACAGGAGCACAAGAACCAGAATGCAGGAACAATGAAGGTGGAAACAAGGACTGAAGGGTTAAAGAGAAACTGAGGTGGTTTAGCATGGGTGGAGTTTAAGAGATATTTCAGTGTGTTGGTGCTGATGGAAAATGGATCAAAGGATAAAGCAGTGTGTGGAGTGACACCTGTGGAGACCAGTATGTACTTACTTAAGAATCTGGATGGAGATGAGTTGGTAACTTGAGAGAGACAATTTTAATGTCTAATGAAAAAAAAGATCACTTGAGCATTAGGAGGCTAAGGGGAAATAGCCAACAGAGGAAGCAAGAATAAACACGAAAGAAGGCCCAACTGATGCAATAAGGTTTTTTTTTTTTTAATTTTTATTTATTTATGATAGTCACACAGAGAGAGAGAGAGGCAGAGACACAGGCAGAGGGAGAAGCAGGCTCCATGCACCGGGAGCCTGACATGGGATTCGATCGTGGGTCTCCAGGATCGTGCCCTGGGCCAAAGGCAGGCGCCAAACCGCTGCGCCACCCAGGGATCCCGCAATAAGGTTTTTGAAGAGACAGAAAGAGGTAGGAGATTCAGAGGAAGAAAGAGGAAGCGAGGGTTTCCTCTGAAAAGAAGAGAAAAACTCAGTCTTCTTCCAAGACTAGGGATAAGCTTCTCACCACTTGTGTGGAACTCAGTACTGATTCATTAAGTTGTAGGAGATAGTACTGTCATAGATGCTGACTCACTATTGGCAACTCAGTCAGATCCTGTTACCTCACTTAATGCTAGACAGCAGTTAAGAAAGGTCACAACTGGGAGATTTTCTTCAAGAGGAATGTTTAGAAAAAAACATAACCACTCAATTATTAGAAAACACAGGGTGCTGTGATGGAATTTTCTGGCTAACTCAGACTTCACGGAAAAACAAACAAACAAAAAAACAAAAAACCACCCTATAATGTTTTCACCATTGTTAAGAGTGATTGCATTTTTTTCTTTACTGAGAATGACAACTGAAAAAAGCATTTGGTTTTTTAAAAATTCGAAATGCCACAGAAGTTTCATTTCACTCATTTTCATTTAATTACCCTGAGTTGCAGAGGTAGACAGTGTAAGAGATTAGTATTAATGGGTATGGAAGTTAGGATGTACTCAGAGACATCCTTTTTTTCCAAAAAAATTTACTCAATTTCAGTTGTAGCAAAAGTACTTAGTGAATTGAGGATCCTGGTTATTTGATTTTACTTATTTTTGACTTTTGTATTACATATGAAAATTAACATCTAGGAATTAGGAAATGAAATATTATGAGTAGCCTGGCTTTTGCAGATCAAACTTTTGCTTACAAATTTTGTATTGGGTGGGTAATCTTTATATTCCGCTTTCAGCTAAAGAAGTGGGTTGTCTCTGGATATAACTATTATATTATCAGCCATAATAGTCTTTTCCTCAAGGGCAGTTTCTCAAACAAATGATTTCAAAATCAATAAACACCCTGTAGCCTCCTGTTTTAGAATTTACTTATTCATGAGATGCTTATCTCTCTGTAAATTCCCAGGAAGAATTCTTATTGCTTAATCCCACCATATTGGATTGAATGCCTATCAGTTCAAAATTAGTTCTTATTAAATTTTCTTGGCAACTCTGTAACCATCTCAGGGGGTTCTCCCCCTGAGAATTATTCTCACTTTTCAATCTTACATGAGTAGGAACCCATTTTAACCAACAAAAAATCGTCTAAACATTGGCCCACCCATTTGCAATGTGTTCCATTTTGATGTCAGTTGGGCAAAAGCCATAGGCCCACAAACAGGCCTTTGTCAAGAGACTATTTTGTACGGCTGCATGGTTTCATTATTAGACACTAACAGTCTCCATCACTGACAGGTAGAGACAAATTGAAAGCCGAAGCACAGTAGAGGTGAGTGTAGGTACCTCCTCATTTTTCACCTTGAAAGCTGTTTCTGCCATGCTTTGGTTTGGTTCCAGGGTCGTTAGTAGCTTCTCTCCCCATCTAGGGAGGTGGTCTGGTGTCTATAGAATTGTGGTAGCACATACGTGGCCAGGTAAACTAAAGAGGAATGGTTTGCTCTGCCCACCTGATTGTGAGGAAAGATGCCTGCTCAAGATGGCGAGAGCTTCCAGAACTGTGCTCTGCTGTAGGCTCATTTGAATAATCTCTCCACTCATTAAACACAGCTGCAAGGCAAGAGACAGTGGAGTTCAAAAGGCAAGCCAAGGGAATATATTAGTAATAGAATTATAGTTTAAGCCTTTAGGCATGTTTCCCCAATATTTTTGTACTCCATTAATTACAACAAGAACGCTTTTGTCACTTCCTTTAAAAAAAAAGGTTAGAGGAATATTTTGACTAAGAAACATAAGTAAAATGTATATGTTTTATAAAAGTGTTAGGTATGCTGCAATTAAATTTTAAGACAAACTCTGGAAATTATCCAACAAGTCATTTCCTCGTTGTACAATTTAAATCCCTGGTGAGCTGGGATTAGAAACCATCAGCATGATTTAGCTTCATGAGTCACTTTACCCTCGGCCCAGTACATGGGTGTCCCCAAACTTGCCTCCTCACGGCTGAGTGTATTTGCAAGTTTGTACACACACATGCACATGCATATGTGTGTGTCTGTAATTTGCTCTCTTAGGTGATTTCTGGTCTAAGTCCCAGAATGCCACTTATACCCACTCAGAATATCAAATTTATTATAGGACTAGAAAATATTTAATAGAAGAGAGAAAATAGTGGAAATAAAAAGCAAAGATTTCCTTCTGAAGACCTCACTGGCAGAATTTTTCCTCTGTCTTTGAGTTTCAGGGTCACTTTGGGATCTTCTAGAGTCGCAGGCTGTAAGGTCATGGTTTTGCTCTCGGTTTACCCCCACCCCTAATCTCATCCACCACACCATCTTGCCTGGATGACTCACCAACATGACATTTTAAGGTATTGGGAATTTGATGTATTTAAATTCTGAATGGTTTAACTCTGAATTCAATTCTGTATCCTCCCTTGGGCTGTGGATTGGATTGAGTTGAGTTTTATTACCCCAGGGACTCATGTCCTCTTCCAATGCAGAAGCAAATGGCTTTCATTTTGTCACAGTTTCTGCAGGGATTTTAAGGATATATTGGCGTCCAAGGGTGGACAACTCCATCCTTCTCCTTTCCTCACATAGCTGTCTAAATTGACAGAAAGCAATGCCGATGTAGCACTATTAGAGGACATAGGGACATTCCAGGCCTCTGTTTTCATTAGCTTTTCCATATTAAAATCTTCCCAAGGCATGATGCAAAAATGGTGACCCAAGTAAAATACTTTGAAATCAAACTACTGAAGAGTTTTTCTTTTTAAGGCATCTTATTTCACCCAGCATCCAATGAATAAAGAATTCCTTTCAGGTGAATTTTTCAGATAACTGATGCTAGCAAAGTTTGAAGAAGACTCAACTGATAGTTTGTCACTTGACTTTGAATTTGATCTCTTCCTCTATTTGATTTCGTATGTATTAAGTGATTGACAAGCAGTGTGGTATGCTGAAAAATGGGCCATTAACAGACTTCCACATCCTAGACCCTGTGAAAGTTACCTTATGTGGTTAAAAAAAAAGGGGGGGGGGTAAAAAAAAAAGGGTTCTTTGTGGATGTGATTAACAATCTTGAGATGGGGAGATTATCTTGGGTTAGTTAGTTGGGCCTTAAATGCAATCACACATATACTTATAGGAGGAAGGCAGTAGGAGATTTGATACACACAGAGGACAAGGCCACGTAGAGATGGAACAAAGGGAGATTTTGAGATACTGGCTTTGAAGATTGGAGCAATAAGCCTAAGAATATCAGCAGCCATCAGAAGCTGGAAGAAGTAAAGTGTGACTTTACCTGGAGAGTGTGGCCCTTTGGATACCTTGATTTTGGCCCAGTTATACAAATTTTGTACTTCTGGCTTCCAGAACTATGAGGGAATAAATTTCTGTTGTTTTAAACCACCCAGAATCTGGAAATTTATTACAGCGGGAAGAGGAAACCAACTGAACAAGGCACTTTCACAACCCTCAAACATGGGGGCCACCAGCCAGGCAAATGAACCTTCACAGTATCTAATAGTTCCACGTTTGCAAATGATCTTCTTGGCTGGTTGGAATAGTACAGCTGCCTGTTTCAAAGTCAGCATTCATAAGCACAAAATGTTTAACAAAAGGAAAAGAAGCCTACTGATTTAAGGGCTATAGACCAAAAGGAAAATAGAGATTTGGTGCCCATGGGTCTGTCCTCCCTCTTACTTTCAGCCTAAAGGTACCAGTACTTGTAATCTGGATGTTCTTTCTCAGGAAGGAAGTAGATGGCATTGGATCTGAAACAAATACGTCCTTGGATAAGGATCTGGCTGCTGCTGTGTCCACACTTTCAGCTGCTTGCTGTGCTATTTGTAGGAGAAGCCATAAATTGTCACTTTGGGTCTCAGAGTATCAGGTGGTCGAGCAAGATGCACACCATCGCATTCCTGTCCCTGACTTCTCATTTTTGGTTCTCCTCTCCTCCTTGGATAAAAGCAGCCCTGATTTTTAAAGGTCTTTTCTACTAAGTTAAATCAGAAGCACCTTCTCACTGGCCAGTTTCCTCCTAAGACATCCTACTCTTGGCCCTACCAGCTCCATTTCAGGGAGACAAGTTCAGTAAGGGAATACATCAAAACATCTGTTTGTCTGGGTTTATGAAACCAGAATAATATGTATCTTCTAAAAAATGACAGCCCCCTCCCGAAATATCAGACTATAAACATCTCCATATTATTTTTATTTCTCTATGGAGAGGAAGAAGTGGGATTTATTTATTTATTTATTTAGCTGACAGCCCCTACAGGAGAGACAATGCCTATTTTCCATTTTACTTTTAGAAATAACAAATAGAACATTGAGAATGATTTCATGTATCCCTAAACACCATTATTACATCAGCAGCAAGACTTCACTAATTTAGAATAATGATATAAGGGTGGAGGGAGACAGAGACAGCTGAAAATCTGGTTGTGGGATATTTTTAAAGAAGAGCACTTTGGTGTCAACTAGAATACATGCTAGACGATAAGATATAAATGTACGTTTGTCAGTGGAATAAAGCAAGTAGAATTAATTTAAACATCCCTTTACACTGGACTGAAGAGATAAAAGTCATTTAATATGCAAGGATTTATTATGCCTCTTCAGTGGTCTAACTGAACATATCTGGAGGTGTGTTTATAAAGAAATCCTTCATTTCAAGAGTCTTTGGTTAGATGTAGCTACTGATATTACACTAAATTCCCTCCCCTGTGAAACCCCAAAAAGGTTTTTCCAGAAATGCATAATTTTGACCTTTAGTAAGAGATAAAATGGACAGACACCATGTTTGAGAATTAAAATCTCTGTCCTCCCTTTCAGAACTGAGTATATTGGAAGCATCATTCCCACAGGCTATTCACCTTCTTTCCAACTTCAACCCAATATAATTTTTCTTCTCCTCCATCAAAATTGTTCTTGGAGAGAGGGGGGGATATAGTGGCTTAACTCAGTGGATTCTTTCAGGACTTATTTTACTGAGTTCTTGGAAGAAGGGTGATCTGGTCCTGGCAGTTGCCTCGTAAAACATCTTGGCATCTGCCCTGAGAATTCTGCTGGACTGGAACAGCTATGGCCTGAAGCCTCTGTCACCCCGATCATTGATCCAAGCCATCAACCCCCTGTTCTCCTTTCAGTAGCTCTTCTGGGCAGGCCCCATGCTGTTGAATGAGAGTAACACAGAATAATCTAAGTTCTGATCCCAGAGTAACCATCTGAGTTTTGATCCAGAGTCAATGTCTTGGGTCACCAGGGGAAGTCCACATGTCCCTTCAGGCCAACTGCCAGAAGTAGGAAATAATTGTATTATTCCATTGAATCTAGGGCACACCCTCCCCCCTCCCACGCATTTTAGCATCTTTTACAGTTCATGGCATTTAGAATCACTGCTAGCCTGCACTGACATTGTCTTCTTCCCTGAAGGATTTGAGTTTCTTTTGCCAGTCGCTACATCTACCATCAATGTGAAACCATTTTAAAAGAAATTCTCAGCTTGAGGTTTCTCTTGACCACACTGATAATGTACATTCAGGTCAAAAGCTCATATTTTTAAGGGATAGTTTTTAACTTCCTCCCCAACTAGTGCCAAGATGGAGGTACCCATTCTTCACCATCCCTTTCTGTGTGGTGACTTTATTTCTCATTTACTGTTACACAGAGAGTGTAGCCCTTTTGTCTTCCAGCTCCAGTCAGAGGTGTTTTTTCTCTTTTAATGGTGTGCAAAATTATGGTGCATGGTTTGTTCAGGGACAAAAAAAGAACAAAGGTTAGTGTAGTTTCTAGAAGCTCTCCAGTATGTAGGCTGAATTTACCTCCTTTATAGAGAGCTTGCCTTCTTTTCCTCATGCCCACACCTTTGGTCTGTGGCATACACCCTTCACCTCCTCCTCTAGTCCAACCCAGGTCTTCCTCTATGGTAGAAAAAGCTTCACCCCACCTCCAAGTTTGTTTTTCATAATAATACTATCAGCATGGGATGCAGTTCACTCATGACTAGATCAACCAGGGGTGAATTTGGTCTTTATTGAACTTGACTAAAATGTGAAGTTTAGTCTTTATTGAGATTAATCTTAACCCTTCCTAGTTATGCACCCATTGCATTCTTGTCTCATGTCAGAATTTCTGGGCTGGCAAGAACACATAGCAGTTCACATTTCTACCATCCTCTTCCTCGTTTTATCTGTCTTTCCTTGTGCACTACTGTGCACTACTGTACTTTACCCCTAAATTTGCTAATTTGATTCCTTTTAACTAGCTAGCTACTCTTCTGCCAACCTAAGGGCCCTCTGAACTTCCTCTCTCACTGGTACATTTTGAGTAACTCATATCACAATGCTAAGATCACGTCCTGCATCTTAAAATGTTTTCTTTTCTTGTCTTCTTTGACACCATGCCCTTGTGGTCTTTCCTCTACTTCTCTGCCCATTCCTGCTCCTTAAATGTTGGTGCTTCCCAGGCTTCTTCCCTGTGTACTTCTCTGGTCTCACTCTATATACCTTCTCCAGGCCATCTTATCTATATTCTCACAGTTTCAATTTTAATTCCTATATGGCCACTCCCCGACCCCTCTAATCTGTCCAGTACCTTTGCTGATCCCTAGGCCCACCTATCCAGTTGCCTTCAGACATCATCTGCAGGCACCTGAAACCTGCTAAGTCAGCATCTTTTCCACAATGAGTCAGCATCTTTTCCACAAACATGTGCCCCTCCTATATTTTTAATCTTGGTCAGTGACACCATCATTCAACACTTAGCCCAGCCTCTGAAACTGGACATCATCCTTACTATACCACTTATTAGATTTACAGGCTGATTACTTCTTTGTCTCTCTAAATCTCATTTCCTTCATTTCTAAAACAGGAATAATAGTGCCGATTTCATAGACTTGGGAGGACATTATAAATATATTGGTAGCACTTTGCGTAGTGATCTATGATATATGCTCTATTAATGTTATTTTTTAATTATATTTGATTCCTTCCTTTCAGACAACCCCTGTTCAGTTAATCAAATATTTCTATATCTACCTCCTAATCCATCTCTCCCATATCTTTTTAATTTTGCCCACTTCTTATATCCCCATTGCTAGGATTTTAGTTCAAAGCCACTAGTGTCCCTTAGGCTCAGTATTTCAACTGATTTCTTTCATCTTGCCAGCTGTTCATCCATTTTTCCACCATCCACCCAGAATAGTCTTCCTAAATCATACAACTGATTATATAACACTGCTGCCTAGAAACCTTTACAACTTTCCATTGTCCTAAAGATGTCCAGATGTCTTTATAGGGTCTCCATGGTCAGGCGTCTGCCAATCTCACCTGCCTTATCCCACCATGCCAAGTCATTTGGTATAACAGTGATAGGCATGTGATAGTTTCTTTCTCTGTATGTGGACTTTGCACTTGCTTTCCTTCTTGAAATATCTTAATTTTTCTCTTTTCTTCCTACTCATCTTTTGGATCCTGGTTCCCTAGTCTGGATTACTTGTACTTCCTTACACACTTCTTTAGCATTCAGATCATACTTACCACTTCACACTATTGAAATTGCCCATTTCCCATTTCCCAGGGTTACCAGATTTAATAGATAAAAATACAGAACACCTAGTTAAATTTTAATTTCAGACAAACAGTGAATAATTCTTTAGCATAAGTATGTCCCATGCAAGCCTTTCTTCTTCTACTGGACTGCTCTCACTTGAGGGCAGGGGCCATCATTGCTTCCCAACATCTAGTGTTTTGCTTAACCCACTGAACACACTTTATTCACTGTTGACTTAATGATGTCCAAATATATATTCATTATTTGTATGTTATGTGCTGACATGTTCTAGATCTTTTGTTCTGATACTATGTTAATCATGAGACACATTCTTCCAGTTGATTGTTTATCTTTCAAGTATGCTCTAAAGCAAGCAGAGAGCTTAAAAATTGACCACCCTCACCACAATTTGCCTTTGCATAAATGATTTGAAATGCTCATGTTTGGAATCTTCCCTGTGTCAGAATGAAGCTGCAATTTCAACCACAGTTTTCAATATAACAGAAGCAAAAACGGTAACTTCCACAACTCAACTGCCTTTTCGTTTTTGATCAGTTCGAAGGGCTTTTTTTTCTCTCTAATACAAGTGTTTTCTGTTCATGCATGGCAAAGACATAATCTAATCTCTAAGGTTTATTTGCCAAAAGAATCACTAGATGTGAAAAGGAGCAAAGGTTTGAATTTTTATTAATTTGGAATGCAAGGTCACCTGAGAATTAATGTGTAGATCTCTCATAGGAGCCCTTTCAAAATAAAAGTATAATAAGGGAAAGTTCATAGATATTTTCCAACCTATGAAAGGAGTTCATAAAGTTTAGTTAACCAAATGAAGGGGTTTCCTTGTGTGGACTGTGAATGGAATGGAAGCAAACCAGTTTCAAGGTAAATCCTTCATGCTCTGAATGCCTTCCTTCTAGAGGACAACACAAGCCCTCGGCTATTTTATAAAATTCGAGAGAATACCATGGGGTCTGAGATTGACTTCACTCTCTGCTATGATTGACGAACTTCTTTCTCCTTTAATTGTGCTTGTTCAGTGGTCTAGTTTAGCATACAAAATGCTGGAGTGCTTTCAAAGTATGGACAAAACACTTTACTATGTTTTCCAATATGCTATTCTCAAGGCAAGTAGCCATAGGATGGCACTCTATAATGTTATGCCAGTGAGATAAAACAAAACCTTCCACACTCATTAAGTAGATCTTTTACCATTTTGGGTGAACAATAATATCAAAAGTTTTTAGTCATTTTGGTGGCTGTATGATTTATACAAGTCTGAGACAAAAAAAAAAAAAAAAGCAACTACAGGAAAAGGGCATACACCAACTATGTTTCCTAGGGGATTAAACACATTAAAATCAAGAGGCACTCTCATTGTAGAATTTAATTGAACTATTTTTCAGTGGCTGGTATTTAGTTTGCTTTATTTATATTTAATGTAGCTGTAAGTAGGAAGACTGTGAATTGGGTCTCTGGGCTAATCATGCTGACGTGTTCAGGGATGAAACTCAGAGGGTTTGTAAAGCAGAGTTCTGTGGTCGGGTCAGCACTGGGTTATTGAGTTTCTAAGGTTGGGGATGGGCTGTGTCAGTTTATGCTTTTCCAGATAAGGAAAAGAAAATTGCACCTGGAAGCAGCAAGAGTCAAGACTAATCTGCAGTGAGTGAGCAAAATGAAATCCTGCAGGAGGTCAAGTTTGTTTTCGCCAGGAGGTGTCACTATTGTCGACACACATTACTGGAGATGGAGGAAGGCTAAGAGGCAGTGGCTGGCATCATTTGACAGTTAACAGGAGACAATTTTTCTGAATTTCTCCCTTCTCATTTCCTCCCTCCTACCCTCCCTCCCCTTCTCCTACCTTCCTGTGATGCGGCAATTTACGTCCTCCATGTTATATGTAACGAGTATGTTAAAATGCTTTTATTAACATCAGGAGGAAAAATTCAGCAGTGGGGGAAGAATGGAGAGGAATGCCTGTAGTTCAGGGGTCACCAACTCAGATACAGTGCAGGCTCTTTCCCCTCTTCGTCCTGACATAATGGCCTACACTAATGAAAATTTAATACCTTCAGGTTGTGAGAACTGACCCCTTTGCATCTTTCTATTCCTGCACAACTCAATAACATTCCTCAAGATTAGCCACACTAAGTAGTATGGGAAGTCCTCTGAGTTCATGCCCTGTGCTGTTATTGAGGTTGTTGAAAACAGCATTGGAAACTTATGAGTTATTTCTATTTTTGCTCAAGCTCCGAAGCCAGAGAGTTTGGGTTGACTGACTCTGAAATTCAGCTGCGTTATCTTATTTGGCAGGTTATTTACTCTGCCAAAAATCTCGGTTTCCTCACATGGCAGATGAGAAGGCTACCACTCCCTACTGTCACAGGAATGCTGGCAGGATTAGGTGGGACTAAACAAATATGCAGGGCCCCTATGGTGGATGCATGGCCCCTTGTGGAGATTCCAGTTCACTTCCCTGTTACCTAGTAATGTTGACATCTGGGCAGTAGGGAGGCTGAGAGGGCCTGAGGGTCATACTGTCCTTCAAGCTCTCCTAACGTCTCTGCCACCAGTCCCTGTGGGATCTGGACAAGGCTTTGTGCTTTGCTTTTTCTTCAAAATTTCATTTCTGGCACTGTTCTCCATTTGAGTTGATATTTTACAAAATTTATTGGTGATACCTCCTGAGATATTATTCCTTATTGGGAAGATGATGCCTTCAATTGCTTTTTCTCTCTCCTCTCTGAGTCCAAGTGCTTCCCTTCCTTTAAGCTTTAGGTCACCTTGTAGCTCTCCTGTGCAGCCCTCCTCATCTTTCTTCAGCTGAGTTTCTACAGCACTCAGAGTCCATATTCCACAAACTAGATTACTATCATTACTGCTTTTCCTTTTTTCTCTACTAGTGTCAGCTGTGCAAACTACTTCCTCAAATAGTTTTCTGTTTCTTAAGGGTCAGAAGGACATTCATGTCTTCCTTTTATTCCCTATAGCACCCAGCTCAGTTTTAAATGTACAGGGGAGATTGAATACTTTTTTTTTGGTCACTGGTTGACTTATTGAGAGTTCAGAATGTCAGGGAAACATGTTAAAACAAAAACAAGCAAGCAATTCTGCAACTCTAGGTAAGATGAGGGATGTTAGTGGGGAGTTGAAATTAGAAGACTTTGAGAGAAGTCAGAGGGACCAGGTCTGGCAGGTTAAGTCTGAGAGAAAACAAGAGTTTGGCTGGAGCTACCATTGCTGAATAAAGGCAGACCTGAGTGGGAGAGACAGTGGGCTCTAAAGGAGGCAAATCCTGGAGCCACGGATTTGAGTCCTAACTCTATCATGACCATCCTTTGAAAGAACCACAGAACCTCTCTGGGCCCATGCTTCTTTAACTATAAGCTGAGAAGCTTGGATTAGCAACATCTAACATCCCAAGCAGTTCCAAAATTGTACGTTCTAAGATTGGAGAGAAATAAACAATTTTAGGTTAGGTAGGGAGGGCAAATTATGGAGATTCCAGATGTTCCTTTCTTCTCTCCCAAATTGTAAAAGAAATAGTGTGGGGTAAATTGCTGACCTAGCTCTGTCATTGACAGAGCACCACTCATTCATGTATTCATTCATTCATTCATTCATCATTCATCCATCCAACAAATGTTAATGGAGCCCTACCATGTGGCTGGCCCTGGGCTAGTGCTGGGGAGGAGAGGGTGAATGAAGCTGACATATCCCTGCCTCTTGGGATTTACAACCTAGTGTGTGTGGGGGAAACAAGCCCAGAAATGAAAAACTAGGAATGTGATGAGGTCTGGGAAGGATATGTAGATGCTGAGTGAGAGGGATCCAACTCAGATGGCGGTCCGAGAAGGCTCTTGAGAGGAAATCATCTAGGTGAAAGGCAGGTAGAGGAAAAGAGCACATGAGACGATCCCTTGGTGGGAAGGAGAATGGAAAATTTGGGAAATAGAGCAATACAGTTGGAGGCTAGAGACTTAAAGAGGATAACTTAGGTAATGAAGTAGCGGTCAGACCGGGTCAAAAGTTGTAAAAACATCATTCTTTATTTTCAGAATTAGAAGCCCCAAGTAGGAGACCGAGGGTGATCTGCATGGTGGTTAGTGGATTTGGGAGTGGCTGGAGTGTGTGTGGGTCAGATGAGTTGGGAGGACTCCAGGCAAGCAATAGCCATAGCTTGGACTAGGGGGGTGATGCTAGAGACAAACTGATATAGACTTCCAGGACCTCAGTTTCCTCATCTGCAAAGAGAAGAGCTCATTTCAACACTCAGATCCTTTCTGGCAATTTCTGTGGTTTGATGGGATGGAAACTTGGGGAAGAGTGTGTTGCTGTGTGACCATGTGACTGGTGGGTAGCCATGTACTCTCACATGCTGCCTTTCAGGTGAGGCCTTTTCCTGGATCTGGAGATTCTCTTAGAACTCCTCAGGTAAGACCTATGTTGCAGCAGAGCTTCCAAAATTGTAGAACTTCTGACAACTGTATTTAAAAATTTTTACTGTGAATCAAACTACAGCATAGGAAGCAGGATTGTTTAAATTTTCCTATAACTTAAACTGCTGTCTTGTTTTTAAATCCATATAGGATATTCTAGACACAACAAAACAAACTGTTTCATCTAGTAGTTTTAGTTCTGGCTTCACTGGAAGAAATAATGAGAACACTTTGGAAACGTTTTCCCTCAAGAAGCATAAATCCCATGAAAATCTCAAGAATTTTATACCATGACTTTAGGCTTCTTGGTATAACAAGAAGAGGGACAATCTATCATAAATTTTATAGCCTGTCCCCTGACTATAAAAATATATGCTAATTGCAGAAAATTCTGAAAAACATGAAAAACTGTAAAAACGAAGATTAAGATTTCTCATAATCCCGCTACTTAGAGATAAACACTGTTTAACATCTTCATGTATTTATGATTCACTCTTTCCTGTCAACATAAATATGTGAGCATATTTAGATATATCAGCATAGGCCCCCTTCGTTTGCTCCCGTGGGGTGGTGTAATGTTTAGGTGTACCCCCTCTGCAGTGAGACTGTCTGGATGTACTTTACTAGCTCTTGGGTAAAGGTAGCAATTTCTTCCTTCCTAAGCCTCACTTTTCTCACCTAGAAAAATGGGCAGAGTCATAACGCTGACCTCTAGGACACTGAAAGAACTAAAAGAGATAAAGTATGGAAAGTCCTTGCTATGGCTCCTTGTCCCAATACTTTTAAGTTGCATCCATAAATATAGGTTATGTTTGTTATGCCATTTTGTTATATGGCTTCTGTCATCTCAGATTTTCCTCCTTTGTTACTCTGTCACTTTCAGTCTCCCTTGTGATTTGGAAGTTGCACATTCTATTTTTATTTCTAGTGGCTATTTTTGAGTTTTATCTTAAAACTTTGCACAGTCTACATTTCTCTAAATATTAGAGTCAGGAATGAAATGATAGTTTTTGATCTTCTCTCACCATGAAAGAAAGGACTACTGAGTATTTGAGGTCCCCCAAGACATCTGATTCATTACATGGATCTGTTTCTTCACTTTTCATAGACTATTAACCCCATTGCAAGATGAGGCCACTGAGGATTAGGGAGGTTAAGTCACTTGTCCACGGTCACGTAGTTTTAAAGCATGGAACTAGGGGTCAAACCCAGTTCTTTTTGACCCCAGGCTTTAATTCCTGGCTCACATCCTCATTATCAAGTAGTCACAGAGTTTCTGGATGAACACTACTGGGAATAAAGGATTGATCACTTTCTGAATCAGCCTAATCCATCTTGAGCAGGTTATAAGTTTTCCTTATATCCAACTGGAATTTTGTCCTTCCAGCTGCCTCCCCTGGCATCTACTCCCCATTTCCTATAACCCTAATAGCTTCTGAATGGTCAACCAAGCATTTCTTGATTCTTATATGGTTGGATCCAAAGCAAGCACTATGGGAGTTTAAGACACAATCTTTGCCCTTACGAAGCCTGTTGATGAAGTAAGACCAAAATATATCAGGTAATTACAGAACAAAATGAAACTGTAAAAGATTAGGGTAAAAATATGTTGAACAAATTATCAGCTTATGAAAGTTCAACAAAAGGAGAGGAGATCATGGGGGTACAATTTCCACTGAAAGTTTATCTTTACCTCACCTCTTACTCCATCTGAAATGATGTAATTATAATCAAGAATTGGGGATTCAAAGAACATTATTAGAGCTAAATGGTAATGCAATAGCAAAAGAAACTTCTGCAGGGGTCCTTGGATGTTTGATGTAAATGTAAAACAGATTCCACTAAAATAATAAATGTCAAATATAAAATCCATTGTTTCCAATTACTGCCACTTCACAGACTTTAACTACCTAATTTAGCCAAAGCATGAGGGGAAAATATTTTGCACTTGAAAATGTAAATTAAAACATTTTCCAATGCAGCAACAATGCTGTATTATTGAGCTTGGCAGACCCTTGCTCCATCTCCTATGGTCCATTACCCTGGCCCAGCGCCTTGGAGCTTATCTGGACTGCAAGACATTCTTTGCTTCAGACTCTGCCTCTTGATAAGAGTTATCACTTTGCTAGATGTAGAGAGCTCATATGTGCCAACCTAGGGCTTTCATCAGAAATTCGTGGCAAGGGAAGGGGCCTGCTGATGGGATTGTTCCAGGGCCTCATTCTTTTCTCTTTTACTGAAGAAATTGGGATACTGCATTTCCATCGAGCCTTTGGGAACTTTTTAGCAGTAAAGACTCAATGCATCTGCTTACTCAAGATCCTTCTTGTACCAAATTTTAGGCTCTTTAAGTTGCTTAGTTCAGAGAACAGACAGCTGACCCATCCATCCTTCAGGGAGCTGATTTTAAGGAAATTGGAGCAGGATCAGCTTGAGGACAGGTTATGCTCTGGGTATTGCTCTTACTGGGCTAGGGGCCTTTGGGATTCATGGCCCATGCCCTCAGCACAGACCAGTCTCCTATGTCGCCTCATAGTTACCGCTTTCTCATAATGGCCTGCACCTGGCATGAGCTTGCCTCAGTCTTGGAGTCCACCTGATAATGCCAAACATCACTCACATGGTGCTAACTCTATGTTAGCCATCATTCCAAGTGCTTTCCATATTCATTTACTCTTTGAATCTTTACACTAAGCCCACAGTGTGGGTTCTATCATCATCTCCATTTTGCAGATGAAGACACTGAGATGCAGAAAGATAAAGTGCCTTGCCCAAGATCACATAGAACTGACCAAACTGGTACATGGACCCAAGCTGATTATCTCCACAGCCTTTATTCCCTCTTGTAATCTGCCTCCTAATGGTATACTTTCGGTTTTAACTCCCATCTGGCATGGCTTCATTCTCCTAGTAATTGCAATTACATTCTTCTATACACTGAATGTTCACATCCTCCAAAATTCATATTCTGAAATCTTACAGACCATGGTGATGATATTAGATGGCGAGGGCTTTGGGAGGTGATTAGGTCATGAGGGTAGAGCCCTCTCTCATGATGGATTAGCACCCTTATTAGACACTCTAGAGAAATTTTTTCCCTTCTACCATGTGAGGTTACAATGAAAAGAGGGTTGTCAATGAGGAAGTGGACTCTCACCAGACACTGAATGGGGCACCATGATTTTGGACTTTCTAGTCTCTGGAACTGTGAGAAATAAATGTTTGTTTTTTAATAGCCACTCAGTCTATGATCTTTTGTTATAGCAGCTGGAACAGAGTAAGACAAATTCTCAGGAGAGAGAACCTAATTGGTCCAATTCTTCATTCTGCACCTAGCTGAATCATAATTTTTTTTGTCTCTGTTCCGATAAACTATACACCTGAGTATGGGTAAGGGGATCATGAGACTTACAAGGTAGCCACATTGGGTGTCATTGGGAAAGGGGTTCTAGAGAGGGCATCATTGCCCAGATCAGACGTGGAGAGGTAGATCCTGTTAACTAAACTTTTATACCCATTAGCACTATTTTTGACATGTAGGATTAAGATATTTACATGTATTCATAGCCTTGCTTCTTACAGTCACTGAGTCTGTTAGCTTGGATATCTGTCTGTCCAAACTTTGAAAGTGTTCATCTATATTATTGTTAACTGGTTGAGATGAAGGCATATTGCAGCATGCCAGAAAGATGCTACCTGCTGGTTTAATTTGCTCCCTGTGGAGCCCACTGCATTAGCACATCAAACACTACCTGCTCATAGTTGATGTGTAGGGTGTAGAACAGCAATAAGAAAGTGTCTCTGCCATAAGGAATTTACAATCTTGAGGAGAAAAGCCTCATGCAGTGGCACACAGAACAAAACAAAGCCCTGTTGAGGAAAGAAAAATTCTACCAATATTTATCAAGTATCATGCTGGGTGTTTCACAAATGGTACCTTACTTGGTCTTCACAATCACTCTGTGAGATGTGTGATTTATGCCCATTTTTCAGATAAAGAAACCATGAGATGTAGATGTCAACTGCCCCAGGACACAGAGGATGTGCAATAGGCGCGGTCTTCAGCTGCAGGTTGGCCTGACTTGTCACTGATGATGCCATACCTGTATTTTCAACACTCAGAATGTTTGTTCCAAGTGACCCACTCCTAACCAGAATGACTCACATGAGTTTTCTATTTATGTAACTGCGTCAGAGAGCCTCCCAAAGATGGAAGTGGTTTAGCAAAGTTTATTTCTGAGGACAATGAAAAGCAGAGATTTTTGCTATGACAAAGTTCTGAAAACCTTTGCCTTGGGTCTTGCTCTGCTTCATGGACAGAAGCAGCAGGACTGGGCTGGAGTTCATTTCTCCCAGGTGGGGCCCAGAGGGAGTACTGAGGTGAGATCTAGCTAAATACAGAATCTGCAGGAGAATGAATCTTGAGCTGAGCCCTGCATGCTCTGCCTCTCTTTGGCTTAGATGCTAAACATGAACTTGGATAAGTCTTGGGCTTCTGTGATCCCTTCTCTGGCATTTTGCATAGTGACTAAGAGCTTGGACTTTGGTGACAGACATACCCAGGTGTGGTCTTGGCTCTGGCATTTACCATCTGTGTGAAATGAGGCAAATTATGTGATACCCAGAAACTTCTTGTGCCTAACGTGTGCTTACTAGATGGTATCTATAATCATTAATTTTCTTTCTCTTATCATTTAGGCCCTAGTTTCTAGGGAAAGTGTTTTTTTAAGTATTTTATAATACTTCTTTGGACTAGTTTTTTCTTTTTTCCCTTTTTTCTTTCTTTCCCTCTATAAAAAATAAGATTTACTTCTCTTTAAAAATTTGGCTGATATGATCTCCTGGTGGGAGAGAAACTTGTGCTTACCAGCCAAATGATAAAATGACACATAAAAACAATGATGTTGATGAGCCTGGGTGGCTTAGTCGGTTAAACATCTACCTTTGGGTCAGGTCATGATCTTGGGGTCCTGGGATTGAGCCCCATGTCAGACTCCCTGCTCAGTGGGGGGCCTGCTTCTGGCTCTTCTTCTGGCTTGTGTTGGCTCATGCTCACTGTTGTGATCTCTCTCTCCCCCATAAGTAAATAAATAAAATCTTAGAAAACACACACACACACACACACACAACCAAATAATGTCAAGTGTTGCTAGGGGATTAGCATTAATTAACCTTGTATACCCCCTCATGCTCCTATGCAAACATACAATGAGTAATGAGTGGGACTCTTGTTCTCCTTCCAAGGAAACTCTGCTTATCCTTTTTTGTTTCTAAGAAATGTTTTTTTTCCCCCTCATCCTAATCATGTGGTTTGGATAGAAATGGTCATATTCTTATGGATCCCATCAACTTGTCCTCTACTCTTATTTAGGATAAATATGTAATCTGTGTTAGGCCAACTGGAACACTTCCCAGCTTTTAGACTTTGGGATGAGAGAAAGTGAGATGTAATGCCTGATTACCTTGGTGGCCATGTTTTCTGAGAGAAGGAAATATGTGAAAAAAAAAAAAAAAGAAGGAAATATGTGTGCAGGAAGGAGAGGTGAGAGATAAACAAAGTGTTTTGGCATCTTTTGGGTCCGTTGTCCTTGAAGCCATTTGCTCCCAGACCTTCCTGTGGGAACATGGGTTAAACGGTTACGCTCTGTTTAAAACTAGTTGAAATTGAGGTTCTGTCCCATGCAACCTGTATTGTTATCTATTGCTGAATAATAAATCACCACAAAAATTGGTGGCTTAAGACAACAGTGCATGTTTATCATCTTATTACTCAGTTTCTGAGGATCAGGAATTCAGGAGCGGCTTGGCCAGGTAGTCTTGCCTTGGGATTGATTAATTCATTCAGATGCTGGTTGGCGTGGCAGTCACCTGAAGGCTGGCTGGAGCTGGAGGATCTGTTTCCAAGGTGGCTCAGTCACATGGTGGGACACTGGAACTGGCTGTCAGTGGCAGGTTTCACGTCCTCTTCATGAGGACCTCTCCACAGGGCTGTTTGTGCCATTACAACATGGCAGATGGCTAACCCTCAAAAAAAGTAATCCAGGAGGCCAAGGTGGAAGAGGCAAATGTCTGTTATGACCTAGCCTTGGAAGCCACACACTGTCACTTCTGCAGTGTTCTGTTGTTCATATAGGTAGGCCCTGATCCAGCATGGGTGGGAAATATTCAAGGACATGAGCACCAAGAGGTGAAGGCAACTGGGGGTTGTCTTGGGGGCTAGAGGAGTCCTGATTGGTTTATTATAGTGACAGATGACTACCTCAAGGTTAGGTTTTGTACTATATGAGTATTCCGGTCACTATGATTCTCAAGGTAATTACCATTATTTATCACCTATCATCTTTCTGGAGGTTAAATTCACATCTTTCTCTCTCTTTTCACTGCATATATAATATACAAATGATTCACGAACAGAGGAGTTCCCTTTTTGTCTAAATAGAGTTTTCATTGGTGGTATGTTCCTTACTAGGTGTGTGTGGGCAGGGAGGTGTGAGCTGATGACATGGAGAAGTTTGAGAATAAACTGCCAAGCTCCAAGTTGTGCCATTTTCCCAGTTCATAGATGGTACAGTTAGGATAAGAGGGACGCAATTAACATATCTGGCTTCTAGTTCTGAATTTGCGTCCACTAGCTGCATGACCTTGGTCTCTTAACCTTGATGAGGCTCTTTCTCCATGTTTAAAAACGGGATCGATATTTTTATCTTGTAGTGAAGTTCTAAGGACTCTGCCATATAATGCTTTAAAACAATGAGATTCTCTTTGTGGTTTCAGAAAGGTACCCTGGTATCGGCTTGGGAATCAGAAATCACACTTGGGTTCTGGCTTAGCCACTTGTTGGCCACATGCTTTTATGAGGAATTATTTATCCCCTCTGAGTTTCAATCTCCTCTTCTGTAAACCCTGAGTTAATAATAATGACACCAGCTTCATGCAGGTATGGAGTTCAGCTGAAAAACTGCTGCCTGTCAAAGTTTAGGAAGCAACTGTTGCTATGCTTATGTTTCCATTACAGAAGGATTGGAATACAAATTTACTGTATCTTTTATCTCAAAGTCAGCATGGCTAAGTAATTTATTTAATGAGTAAATATGTATTGTAAGTAAGTATATGGCAGGTGTGAGCTAAGTGCTATGTATACAACAACAAACAAGACATTGCTATACCTGACCCTTTAGAGGTCAGAGCTTGTGGGGGAATGACAGACAGTCCAGAAATGACAAAGCACTGTGAAAAATGGTGTGGGTGGGCAAGTGGGTGCTCTGGGAGCACATGGGAATGAACAGACTTGTAGGGTCATGGAAGGCTTTCATGAGGAAGTAAAGTCTCAAGTAAGATCTGAAAGTTGAGTTGGGATTAGTTAGATGAGGGAAGCAGGTGAGAGTTTGGAGGAAGAGAGGCCCAGATGGAAGAAAGAACCTACCTAAAGAATGAGAGGTAAGAGAACACAGGATGGTCAGAAAATCATTGACTGTAGCTGGAGCCAAGAGACAGAAGCAGAGCCATTTGGTTTTTTGTTTGTTTGTTTAAGATTTTATTTATTTATTCATAAGAGACACACAGAGGCAGAGACACAGGCAGAGGGAGAAGCAGGCTCCTTATAGGGAGCCCGATGTGGGACTCGATCCCAGGACCCGGGATCACACCCGGATCCAAAGACAGATGCTCAATCCCTGAGCCACCCAGGCATCCCGAGGTACAGCCATTTGTGAGCTAGAGTTGCTCGATCATAAAGAACTTTCTAGTAGGCATACTAAGACTTTGCCCTGGATTTTGTCTTGAGGGAAATGAAGATTCCCTGAAGGATTTCAAAGCATGAGGGAAATGAAGATTCCCTGAAGGATTTCAAAGCAAGAAAGAGACCTCACTCCATATTTCTCAAAGAGGCTGCTAGTGGTATTTTGGGTGAACCAATCCTCTATTATGCAGATCATTCCACCTGGGGTTGCAGATTACTGGCTCCCCAAAGATGTCCATGTCCTAATTCCCATCACCTGTGAACATGTTACATTACATGGCAAAAGAGGCCTTGTGGACAGGATTCAAGTAATGGATGTTAGGATAGGGAGGTTCTCCTGGATTACTTAGATTGAGTGGGCCCAGTCTAATCACATGGGCCCTTAGAGTGGAAGAGGAAGACAGAAGAATCAGGGAAAGATGTGGTAGGAGACAGAGGGCATGAGAAGTATTCAGTCTACCACTACTTTCTTTGAAGAAGAAGGGGTCATGAGCCAAGGCATGTGGGAGACTTCCAGAAGCAGCAATGATCTCTGTTGATCCAGCAAGGAACCTGGACCTTCAGTTCTGCAATCCAATGGAGCTAAGTTTGCCTATAACCTTATTGAGCTTGGAAGGGGAGCTTGCTTCCTCTCAGGAGTGCAGCCCTGCCAAAGCCTTGGTTTCAGCCCGGTTAGACCTCTGGTAGACTTCGGACCCATATAATAACTGTGAGATAATAAGTGGGTGTTGCTTAAAGCTGCTGTTTGTGGCTCCTCACCACTGCTGTGATAGGAAATGAGAACACTAGGTTTCGCAGTCTCCCTGGCTCCTACCTCCTGTAATGCCAGCATGCTCCACACCCCCATGGAGTGACAACCCCCATTGCTCTCACACATTTCCAAATGCCTGCTGCTGCTGGGGGCACGGGTGGGGGTGGAATGGCTGGCCCCTGGTTGCGAATCACTGCTATGGAGAATTATGGGTGGGAAGAAGGCTGGGTGGAAGGCAGAGGAAGCAGTTAGGAGGTTGTGAAATCTAAGCTGAGGAATGAAATGGCCCGAAGGAACATAGTGGGAACATTCATGGGCATAGGGATGGGGATAACTTGAGATAATTAGGAGACAGAAGCAACAGGACTCATCAGTGGTGGTTTGATTAGCACTGGGGATGAGCGATCTCCTCTGTCCCCCTTCTCCCCTTCCACCACCATGCTTCCACTCCCACCAGCACCACATGCATCTAAAAGCAAAGAGCATTTTTGCAGAAACCTGACCTCCCCTCCAGTGAGCGAGAGGACACACTCTTGAAGCCATCAGCAATTTGTACCAGGATCGGCCACAGAAGGGAAATGACAGCGGAGCTATTGCAAACCCAAAAGGCCCCTTATGGCTAGAGGCACCCAGTTGGTGGAGCACAGTAATTGCTTGAACACTTTTCAGCTACTCCATGCTGCAGTTGACAATAGGAAATGAGGAGAGATTTTATACTTCCCAACAGAAGCAAGTCACGCATTCCAAATGGCTGGAATACAGTTTGAACCAGGGTGTTTGGCTAAGCTGACCAAACTGCTGTGTGCGGTTTGAAAGCATTTTACCCCAGAGATTTTTATTTATCCTTTGGCCACAAGAATCTGCGCCCCTTATTTACACCCAGTTACCCAACTCCTTGTATGGAATCCCTTCTGTGTGAAATACTTAGTGTGGTTTCTGCTTTCCTGTCTGGAATGTGAGGCAGGGCAAAGCAGGGCACACCACACAGCACACAGCACACACACAAGCCTATTTCAAACAGTGAGTTTGTTCTCACTCAAGATGACGCAGCCCACTGGCTCCCCAGCCCTACTCCGGTTTGTGCGGAGTTCTCTATCCTAGTGACTGGAAGGACAACCCTGCATAATTAGCCCCTAATCTTGGGAAGAGGAACACAGCAGAGCATGTAACCGGTTACCCAAAACAAATGCCAGTGTCATGGGAACCTTTGAAAGTTGGATCTCAAGGGGGAACTGAAAATTTCCCTCGCATTTGCATTTTCCCCCTACACTCTTGAAAACAGTCACGGTGACATCAATGAAACATCAAGTCGAAAAATGATTCAACATAATTCATGGGTCACAGCAGAGAATCTCGGAGTTCTTTGTGCTCTTTCATGCACAGGGATTGATGAATCCCGCAGGTTTTCTTGGCATTGGCACTTTAGGTAAGGTGTTCCACATGTAATATTCAGACTAATTGGCAAATATGTGATTCACACATGAAGGTTTTGCCTTTCAAAGTCCAATGAAAGTTGACCATAGTCTCCTGTCCCCAGTGGAACCGAAGTGGGTCATGTCATGGGGTAGTTTGGTTCTGTGTCTGATTAAGCAAAGCATTTCCCCTTTCTGCCTCTTGATGGACGTCCGTTTAAGTGGAGTCACTTCTTTTTCTTTCTTTTAAGATTTAATTCATTAATCTTATTTATTTTTAGATTTATTTGAGAGAACACAAGCAGGGGGAGGGCAGAGGAAGAGGGAGAAGCAGACTCCTCCGCTGAGCAGGGAGCCGGATATGGGGCTCAATCCCAGGACCCCAGGATCGTGACCTGAGCTGAAGGCAGATGCTTCACCCACTGAGCCACCCAGGCACCCTGTCAATTCTGTTCTTAAAAACAAAGTTATTTAATATTCAAACCACAATAACAATGTCAAGTTTCAGCTCTGAAGCAGGAAAACCCAGGGCTGATGCTTCTGGCTGCCCTTCCCTTCCCTTGCTTGTGAGTCATTTTCAATTCCAAGAGTTCCTCTTTGTTCTCTGCCCAGGCACGGAGAAAAAAAACCAAGGACAGAAAGCAGGCCTCCTTGTCACATGGTTTTGGTGTCATTTTCCTCATGCTGATGACTTATCGGTATGTGTGATTTTATAATTATAGCTGTTTATTTGATTTGATAGGCACACTGGTTTGGGAGCTAAAGGGATGGTTTATGTCAAGATGCTCTAACGTTGGTTAGCAATTATCTTTTGAATATTTAGGAATGGTGACAGCCATCTCTCCATTCCTGAATATATTTCTAGCATTGTCAGGGCTCCTGTCCCAGGAATGGAGGGAAAAGGCTCCCGTACAAGATGAGATAGCTAATAAAACTATAGTGGTGGGATTTTTTTTTCCTATAAAAGAAAATCCATAAGTGACAAAATATCTCACCAAGTCATTTTTCCTCCCTAGTGTCTTGCATTGTACATGTGCTTGGCACGAGCACGAATTAAGCTTACAGATTCTGTAAAACAGTTCATCCTGCTCTGAATCTAATGCCAGTAATTTTTCAAGGAAGTCAGCAAAATGTAGCCCAAGAAGGGAAACACTTCCATTATTTTATTTAAACTCCATTGTTTTTATTCAATTTACTACTGAACTGTGACTAAATCATTCTGTCTTCATATTTAATTTGTAACTTTGTGGTATCGTCCCACCACCCCCACCCCAAATGAGGTCAAGTCCTAAATCCTTGTACCCTAACATCCCAGCTGTACAGTCACATAAGAGGTTTGTTTCAGTAAAAATGATTATGGGTGTCTATAATAGAATTGTAATAACTCAATACTGTTTTATAAATTTTTGATTCACTCTGCATTTTTTATTCGACAGCTTGCCAAGTTCCAGTTTTTATCTGATCATCTTTGCATCAATAATACATGAAGCTGAGATCTTCTGAAAAGAGGATACTTCCCACCCGCCCCCCCACGCCCCCGCCTCACTGAATGCTTTGCTTTTGCCAGCAAAAACTTTGATTTGGATTTAATAATCCGTAGTCCTTTTGGTTTGATCACACTTCGCAGGAAACCCCAAAAAGAGCCGTGTGGCCACATCTCCACCGACGTGGAATCAATTGCTCCTCCTTAATAAATGCAGTCGTTGAACAGCTGATCCATACTATTGCTTGTTATGTGCCATTGATTAGAGGTTTGACAGAGTTGAGGTTTGAATGGCCCCAGGTTTCCCTATTCAGAGCCTCTCAACCAAAAAATGACAATCAACAAAACCTGTGCCACAGAAAAATGATGTTTCTGATTGGAATTCCTTGTCACCGCCATCGTCGTGCATTGTCACACTCTGCTCTTAAGTGATTGCAGTGGTGCTGCTGCTCTCAGGCTGCCCTCGCTCCAGCTGTTCACATTAGAGACCCCTGTGTGAGTCACAAGTCTACACAGCACCCACCTCCCAGCATTGTTGTAAATAATCAGCATCAGGAAAAGGAACTGAGTAGGAACTGGGAGTGTCCTCTAGCATCGTATCTTTATCTGTTATCTTATTTTCTGTCTCTAAGGAATGCAACCAAAGGCCTTTCAAAATTCAGCATTTCTGTTTCAAATAAATAATGAAATGCTGGTAAGTCAGCAAATTGTTCACCCAATGTGGTCAGGCAATTAAGTCAGAATCTCTGGGGGTGCAATGGGGGCATCTGGTGTTTTTCAAGGCTCTTTGGGTCACGTGGATGCGTAGCCAAGGTTGAGGATCAGTGCGCTCTAACCTGAAAGCTTGCCCCTCAGTGTTATCTGGGTGCTGGCCTCATGGGCTAGTTAGAAATTTGGAAATCTACTGAACCACCCAGACCCACTGAACCAGGTCTATTGAATCAGAATCTGCATGTTAGCAAATCTCCCAGGTGATTTGTAGGCACATTGAAGGTTAAGAAGAATTGACCTAAACGGATATTATTTTAAGAAACATCCCTCCATTAAGCAAGCCAATTACTAAACAGATTGGCCTCTTTCAGGGTTTGTGAAAGAAGTGGGGTGTAACCGTGGGGTCTGTTGTCAGGCAGTTCTGGGTTTGAACCCTGGTTATCCCAGTTCTTAGCTTATCCCAGACTCATCTTAGGATGAGTCTCTCTAAGCTTCAGTTTGCTTATCTGTGTCAGGATACTCATAACAGTACCCACCTCTATAGGGCTATTGAGAAAATGAGTTGAAAGATTTCAGGTAAAGTGCTTAAGACAATGCCAGGTGTGTTGTAAGCAAGTGATATATTTTAGTAGTTAATACTAATACCAATAAAGTAATACTCTTCAGAGACTCTGCAATTGCTCAGGTATTTAAATGCAGATAATAATTCTTTTTTATTTATCTCTTTACCCTTAAAGCCAAGTGGGGCTCTTCTGAAAGTCAGCCCTAACGTCTACCCTTGCATTTGCAGCCCCTACTTGATCCCATTCATCATTTACAGAAGGGACAACAGGAAGGTTAATGGATGCCTAGGAAAACGATGCAGTGGTGAGCTTGACCAGAAGGCGGTTCCTAATGCCCGAGTCTGGGGGACTTCAGCTCCATTTTCTTTGGAAGCCACTGCCATTGTGTGTGAAAGGACTCACAAAGCAGGCTTCCATGTGGGGCGAACTCTGTTCACCTACATTTGGCCTGATTTGGAAAGCTTTCTTGGCTTTCTCCCATCCAATCCAAACAGGGATGGGAGATTTTATTAAAATGACTTGGGCCCAGCCTGCTCTGTGCTCTGAACCATTGAAGAGAGCCAAAAATGTCCCCCGGTGTCCATAGAAACATTGTTCTTATTTTTCAAAATTAATCCAGCTGAATTTGCAAGGCTGCCTCACCTCCATCAGAGCTGCAGACGGCCAGGACAAAGAGCTGTTTTGATGTTCCCAGCTGGGAACCCTGCCCTCAGCAAATACAGTTGATATAAATAAATGGTCTCTTGCCTGCCTACATTCATGCCCATCTGTTTGGAGGGCGTGGTGCCCAATCAGAAGTTGCCTAGACGCTCACCATGGGCACCGGTGCCAAGGAAGGACGATTTCATGGCAGACTGCCTGATGCTGGGAGTGCCATCTTTTTAGTAGTGGGTTCTCATCCTGTACCAGAACGGGAGCACTGGCACTGCGTGTTTCCTTACTGTTGGTCACACCTGTTGACAAGGTGGTGCCAAACTAAAAAAAGAGGGAGAGAAAGAAAGCTGCTGTGTAGGAACATCTTTGGGCTCCCAGGGCCTGGCACACATACTAAGACAGATTCTAATTAAGTAGAGAAAGTCTCTGCCCATGGATGTTCTGATGGGGCACAAGATTGGCAAGTCAAACTCTCCTTGGCTCTACCCCAGGGGCAGAGGGCAAGCTGCTCTCAGCTGGCAACTCTACCCCCACCTAATAGAGGGCATATAATAGATCACTGGTCTTTGAGGACATCAGGAGCCCAGCAAACCAGGGGAATAAATCGTGCTCAGCCCAACCCACCATCCCTTCACTCCACTCCCAATTTTCACCCACCCACTGGCAATGATAGACCTGATGAACACAACTCACAGGCTGTAAAAACCTGGGAGCTGATTTTATTTTGCGTTGGCTGAGTTTGAGAAAGGAAATGAAGCCAGTCAGGAGAAAGCAGGATGTGGGGACATTTTTATGCTGATAAAGGTAAGTAAATTCCCTTTGAGTTTGTTAAGCATGATTGGAAACAAATGCGCCTACTCAGGTCCCCAGAGGACCACAGGGGGTGGGAATCAGGAGAGAATCTTACAGCAAAAGTTAGGAAATTACTACTCTGTGGACTCTGTGGACCTCCTATGGACTAAACGCAGTGCTTCTCAGTCAGAATACTGTGGAGAAAGGGGGTGAGCAATCTCTATTGATGAGAAATTTGGGCATGCTACTTTGTCCTGTGGAAGGAAAACAAGTCGAGAAACTGCTGCCTGCAAGAGTTAAAGCAACATGCCTTATTTACACTTATAAGGGCATTTGTTACCAGTTTTTGGTTTCAATCCTGAATTTGCACGGTCTTATTTAACTGGGAAGTCTATCAGTTAGACCTGTGGCTGAATCTTGAGGTAGGCCGACAGTGGTCCTCCAAGATGTCTGTGTGCTAAATCCCCAGAACCTGGGAATATGTTACCCGATAGGACGAAAAGGACCTAGCGGTTGTGATTAATTTAAGCATCTTGAAATGTGGGAGATTATCCTGGATTATCTGAGTGGGTCTGATGTTATCACAAGGATCCTTATCAGAGCAGAAGGCAGTGTGATGAGGGCAGCAGAGATTGGGTGATGTGTTTTGAAAATGAAAGAAAGGGGCCCAAAGCCAAGGAATATACACAACCATCAGATGTTGAAAAAAGCAGGAAAGCCAGTTCTCTTCTCAGAACTTCCAGAAGGAGCCAGCTCTGTACACACCTTGATTTTAGCCCAGCAAGACGGATTGGTGGAGATGACAATTCCTCCAGAATTGTAAGAGGATAAATGTGATTTCTTTGAAGCCACTAAGTTTGTGGTAACTCGTTACAACAGCATTAGGACACTAATGCAATCCTCAGCCCTAGCGGCAGACTCAGGGTGGCCCAAGGTGAAAGGCCCCAGGCTACACAAAGCTTGGAGCAACACAGTCAATGGGTCCTCTGATAGAACCAACTAATTCAGTTAGTTGTTTATCCCTGTGACTCACTGATGTTTTATTCTCCCTCTTGAATACAAAAGACCATAATCAAATTCAATTGTTTTTGTTTTGGGTTATTGGCATTGCACAGTTCTCTGCTGAGTCTCAGGTCACACTCTTAAACTGACAACGTTTGGCCTACCACGCAAGAACACCACTCAGATTAACATAAGCACAGATAACGCCACCCTTCGTCACAAGCCTTCAGATCCCAAAGGTTGGGATTTAGAGCCTCAATTTAGATTTATGTTTGACTAATATTATATCCCTACTATGAGCCAGGTAGTCACATATTGACATTTGGAATCTCTCTCCAAGCAACACAGTGGGTTACCTTTGCAGCTACTGGACGTACACGCAGTGTGAAATAGCCATTATTGCTAGACGTTAATACATAACTTATTCCTCTCAGCAACTAACCTAATGCTGTAGGGCACCTGCTGTCACTGAATGTAAGCAGCAGGTGCCTGTCCATATACCCGTCCATCATTCCGTCTCAGCAGCTGGAATGTTCATCATTTGCCTGCCTGCAGTGGCCATGATGTGCAGAAAGCAGACACTGGGAAAACTCAGACTTTGCCTATGGCTAAATTATACTTCGGCCAAATTTAATATATTTTTGTAACTCACAGTGGGCCTACTTTGCTTTTGTTTCTTCTTGGGCACAATATAACACACAGCGTACATAGTAAGTCTGGACAATAAGTAAATAATTTGAGCTCTTTCCTGGACTAAGGCACACACTCCAAACTAACAAGGATCCTACGAAAAAGAAGATGTAGTAATTTAACCGTTTAACTTTTCCTTTAAGAAAATTAAAAACTTCTAAATTGTTTTTTTCAAAAAATTTTTGAGAAACTGACAATCTGCCAGTATTCTAATGTTTATCTCTATTGAATAAAGTTAAATTACATCTTTTCCAAATTCGTTGAGTTGGATCTAGGATTCCTATCAACTGGTCTATTTCAAAATGCATTTCCAGTATTTGGCATTCTGGAAAAATTACCCCCATCACTTCTTACTCTAATAGTTGGACCTTATTGTGCCAAAGTTTTCTTTTAACAATAAAAGTAAAAAAAAATATTTTTCTTGATCTATCATCTTTTTCTCAATGCTGTTTTCTTTTTCTATTTTGCTTACAAACTGAGTTAGTGATAATTCAGTTTTCTGTTGTGATGAGAGTCTCAGTTTTGGGGATGCCTGTCAGAGTGAAAGGAAAGCATCTCTGTAGAATTCTATAGACCTGAGAAAAAATAATTTATTGAGCATCTGGTTGCCCTGCTATCTTCCTTTTATTTCTTTTTGCCCTCCTCCCCCTCTTTCTCTTCCTTCCTCTCTCCTACAAAGTTGGCATCATATTTCCGAAATTGGAAATTTAAAGATGAACAAAATGAAGACTCCATTCTTAAATACTTAGGGCTTAATAAATAGTAGCAATATAGTGCAACTGTTTTGTTATGGAAGGGTGCAAGAGATACAATGAGGGTATGAGGAGGGAGAGATCATCTGTGCCGGGAGGCATCAGGGTAGGCTTCATAGAGGAGGGAACACTTAGAAGTTTGAGTAGGAATTCTGCAAGTGAACAGAATTGGGGGTTTATTAGTTTTCTATCTCTATGTAACAAATTGCCACTTTGTCATGGCTTAAAACAACAAACATTTTTTTTTTAATTTTTTTTATTTTTTATTTTTTATTTATGATAGTCACAGAGAGAGAGAGAGAGGCAGAGACACAGGCAGAGGGAGAAGCAGGCTCCATGCACTGGGAGCCCGATGTGGGATTCGATCCCGGGTCTCCAGGATCGCGCCCTGGGCCAAAGGCAGGCGCCAAACCGCTGCGCCACCCAGGGATCCCAACAACAAACATTTTTATCTCATAGTTGCTATGGACCAGGATCAGGGCATGGGTTAGTTTGTTTCTCTGCTCAAGATCACACAACACTATACTGAGGATGTCAGGTGGGCTGCATTCTCATCTAGAGGCTTGACTGGAGAATAATCTATTTTTTAAGCTCATTCGGGTTGTTGACAGCTTTCATTTCCTCATGGTGGTCTGACTAAGGGCCCCATAGTTTTGCTGGCTATCAGACAAAGGCTATCCTCAGGTCCTAAAAGATACCTGTAGTTTTTAGGGGCTGCCAGAAGTTCCAAGTCATGTGGTCTTCTCCTACATGACTTTTTACTCTGTTAAGCCAATAAGGACAGTCCATAGTCTAGTCTGCTGAGAGAATCATATATGATATAAGAAAATCATGAAAGGACATCCCATCACCTTTGACATTCTGTTGGCTAGAAGCAAATCACAAATCACAGGTCTCACCTGCACCTAGGGAAAGGGGATTATACAAAGGCATGGACAGAAGGAGGGCCTCACTGGGGGTCATTCTAGGGTTTGTCCACCACATGGGGTGATTAGAGGAATGGGAGGAACAGGTAGATAAGAGAGTGTGTAGGGAGTGAACAATGGTTCTGTATAGCTGCAATGGGATGGAGGAGTGAAGGAAGAGGGACTTGAGATAAGACTCAAGGCAAGTATAATCATTGCTAACATTTAGATAATGCTTACTCCATGCCGGAGTACTTTACATTTGTTAAATCATTTAATCCTTACAAAAACCCCATGGGGTAGATGTTGTCACCATTAATAGATGAAAAAACTCAGCAAAGTTAGGTAACCTAAGATTGTATAGCTTGCAAATGGTGGAACTGGATTCCAAGCGTCTGGCTCCTGAGTCTGTGTCTTTAACCAGTACACAACCTGGTCTCTCAGCAAGTATGGACAAGGAGGGAGGAGAAGATCATGAAGGGTCTTGATAAGGAATTTGAATCAGTTCCAGGAAGCAGTGAGGAAACACCACAGAGTTTTGAATCAAGGCTATGCATGCTCGGACTGACACACTGTCAACAGTACAGAGGAGGCACTGGTACAGGTGAAAGAACGCACCTGGTACAGGTGAAGGAAGATGAGTTACTAGATGATTCCCTGGATAAAAAGGGTGTGGGGCTGGGGAGGAGGGAACAGATAAGAGATCTCTGGAAAACGTACATGATCTGACTCAGTGACCAGTTGTGAGGGCTAGGCATGCAGTAGTGGAATTGAAGAAGAGGAGTGTGTCTCAGGTAACTTCCAGGTTCCTTGTCTGAATGATTTGGTGTGTGATGGAGCAGGAGACTCGTGCATTAAGTTCAAAGTTATTGGGCAGAGCAGGGACTATATTCTTCTTGTTCAGTGTTGCATCCTTTGGACCCAGCGTAGGTCTTTGCCGGTTATAAAAGCAAACATTTGCACAGTGCTTACACCATGCCATGCATTGTTCTAAGATCTTTGCTTACACTAAGTTGTTTAATCCTTACAACACCTCTATGAGATATGAGATATTATCACCCATATTTTACAAAAAGGGAAATTGAGGTATACCATGGTTAAGTAACTTGACCAAGTTCACACAGTTGCTAAGTATCACAGCTGGAACTTGAATTCAGGTGGGCTCTGTCCAGAGTCCATGCACTTCACCACCACAGAATGTCACATCCAAAACAGAATGCTCAATAGTATTTGTTACATGTTGTTGTGTTACTTCATGAACAAAGAACAAATACCTAAAATATGACATGATAAATTTGTCAGTAACCAAAATGGCCTTTGTATGTCTCCATGATCACATTTAGGAACTTGTATTCTAAGGATGTGTATCTTTCTTTCCTACTACTGTTGAGCTGCTCACATGTAAGGGCTGGGTTCTATTCTAGACATTTTCACTGTGTCTTGTGCAGTGCACTCAATAACCATTTGTGGAGTGAATTACTTTCTTGCATATTATATGTATAATTTATAATTTTTAAAATGTATTTACTACATGATCTCATTCAATATTGAAATCAACTAGAGCAGGTAGGAGCAGGGAGGTCCTGTTGTTCCCATTTTATAGCCATGGACGTTGAGACAGAGGAGAGTGACCATATGGAACCCCAAAGTTCAATTCTTTCTCACTATAACTTAAATCTTGGCTGGGATAATGGGGATCAGTGAAAATGCCAAATTCTCAGCTGAAATACTCAATATAATGGTAGTGATTCTTTGCAATTTTTCTCTTCATATCAGGGAATCAATAAGGACATGAGGACATGGGGTACACTAAAAAGTAAAAGGACACCGGAAAGTATTAGGACTGGCATTAAGTGATTAATTAATTAATTAAATGGCCATCAGAGTATAGTCTAAAGTATAGTCTAATTTATTAAATAAATTAATTAAAAATAAAAAGCTAGGGGAACAGACTGTGACTTCCACCTTTGCTTCAGCACATGCCCATTTCTGTCACTCTGACCTCTTATCCACTTACTAGTTCAAAATAAATTTAAGAAAATAACCCTCATCAACAATGTGGCTTTCAAACTACTCCACAGGTAGGACTAACAGCCTCTGTTTTTCCTTTCAAAATTCACCTTATTCATCCCTTAATCTATACCAATTGTCTCATTTCCTTCCATTATTCAAAGAGCATCTTTTTCCCCTGTTCTCTTCCTCTAAGATAACATCCTAAGAAATAAGATATGTGCCTTTCCCCCAATTTTTTTCTTTTTTGCTTCTCTGTCTCCTCCACAACCTTCTATTTTCTTCTCACATAGGATGATACCAACTTCTGCTTTAAGAATCAGTTCGGGAGTTCCTTTGGGGTAGGTGAACTCCTAAGAAGGCCCTCCATGGCCCATGCCTCAGTATTCATGCTCTTCTGTAATCACCCCTTGAGAATGGGCTGTACCTAGTGACTTGCCCAGCACCATCAAAAGTAATGGGATGATGATGATGGTGATGATGATGATTATGGCAGAAACAGTGGGGTGTCACTTCCATGGTAATTATGATGTTCCTCTTGCAAGTAGGCTCTCTCTTCTGTCTTCTTGGCTGGCGTATTTTGATGAAGCAAGCTGCTATGCTGGAGAGGTCCACATGGCCAGGAACCAAGGGCAGCTTTCAGCCAACAGTGAAGAATTAATGCCCTTATTATAAGAGTGCACACAGAAATGAATTCTGCCAATGATCACCGAGCTTGGAAGTGGATCTTTTCCCCAGTAGAGCTTTCAGATGAGACTGCATACCTGGACCAGCACTTGAAAGAAACCATTGAAACAGAGAACCCAGCTAAACCATGCCCAGATTTCTGCCCCACTGAAGTGATGTGATTATACATGTGTGCTGTTTTAAGCCACTAAGTTTTGGAGTAATTTGTTACAGCAATAAATTAACAGCTCCCTTCGAAGGAGCTTCCCCACACCCTAGGCACCTCTCCTTTATGCTGCCATCTGTATAGCTCTATTCTTGTACTTAGAACACGGTATTCTAATTATGTTTGTCTTTGTTTCCTGCTCTGCACGAGCTCATTGAGGGCAGTGACCTGATTTATCTCCTAGCACCGCACCTGGTTCAACAATAATTGTGTGTTAAGTAATGAACATATATTCAATAGCCCTCTTTGCTTCCATTGCTCTCCCACCAATCACCTGCAATTGGTGCCATTAGGGCAAGAGAAGATGGTTCAGCTCCAACCATCTCAGGTAACGGCTGTAATTCTTCCCGTGCCCCTGATCTCTTTGTCCCTTGGAGCTACATATCCAGGCAAAAATGAGAAGAACAGATTTGCAATATGTCATCTTTTATCATCTTCTAGGCTATCCTATGAACTGGATGTCAGGATCCAATGTACAATGAGGAAATTAATGTTTTGTATGGAGTTGCACAGCTGTTAAGCAGCAGAGTCAAACTTAGTATCTAACTGTGTCTGATTTTTAATTCAATGCAAATTTCTATTCATAGTGATGCCATGCTGCATGATCCCAGACAAAGTTTCCTGCACACTAGGATAAACTGGCTAAATGAGAATAACAACAAAGATAATGCTGTGTAAAAATAGTTATTGAGTTCTTGCTCTATGACAGGCATTGTTCTAAGAACTTTAAATGTATTTACTCATGAAATTTTTACAAAAGCTATGAGGTAGGTATTTTAAGATATGTGGCAATTACAACTGATGAAGAATATAAAGTTTGTATATTCTTCTCAACAAATGAACTGGAGGCTCGCATAATGCTCTGTGCTCCCGCTTGAGAAGATCTTCCAATTAAGCTTTCTTCTCTCAAAATAAACTTGTTTTACAGCTCCTTCCCATTTTAAGATAAGAAAACTGAGACAAGAAAGTGTTAAATAAGTTGCCAGGGTCATATGCTTAAGTGGCAGAGTGGGGATTCAACTCAGGTGGTCCGGGTCTGGTAATCAGCCTGGTTTTAGGGGACATGATTCATCTCAGGTAATTTTGACTTGCTCCTATAAGAGAGTAGAATGACAGAGCACTATTCACATGTATTGGAATCCTAGGTTCCCAAGATAAAATTAATTTGGAGATCCATTTCTCTTTTGTTAATGAGCATCAATTTTTCTCTGGAGAGAGGACCCCTCCTGTTATAGATCCTCACTGCAATGTAGGAGCTCTAATTAAGTCTATGCAAAGTACATAAAAAGGGAAATAATGAGAGTCTGCAATTCAGAAAGACATGACTCTGGTAGCAACCTTGAACACAATTTGGCCAGATTTTGTCCCTTCCTTTTAGCTTCCTATGGCTGTGAGCGATGGGAAGGAGATGCAAAACATAAGTTAATTTTTGAGAGAAAGCTTAATTGGAAGATTTTCTCAAGCAGGGGCACAGAGCATTGTGTGAGCCTCCAGTTCATTTGTTGAGATGAATTTATAAATTTCATTTTATTGTTTTCATCAGTTGTAATTGCCACATAAAAAGTCAAACAGTTCTGTAAGACTTATGAAAAAGATCAGCTCCCTGCCCTGTTTCCAGCCCTTGCCCTCCTCTGCCCCAGGCTACCTCTTTAAAGCCTTTTCAGCTGTCTGTCTTGATATTTACCTACATATTTTCAAATAACTTGCTCATACTGCTACCTCTTGATTATTTCAGTTTTAGACATCATTCGGGAGAAGGATTTGTCACTGGCATTTTATATGTCAAGTTAGCATTTCCTTTTCAGACATTTCCTCAAGAATAAAGAAAATAAGGCAAAGGGGTAATAGTCTCTCCACATAAAAATACATACAAATTTGTACAAAACACCTTGAGATAGCTGGGGCGGGGAGATAGAACAGCCGTAGGAGACAATGTAAGAGCAGTAAACAAGTAGTTGGGGGAAATATCCATCACTAGTTTTGAATAAAAAACAAAAACCAAAGCAAGCTCGAGGTGCCATTTGAAATTTAATATATTAACAAAAAGAAAGTTTCATGAAACATCCAGTGCTGGTGATTGTTGTAAGTCGAAACTCTCACATGTTTTTGATGGAATATTTTTGAAAATCAATATGACAATATGTACCAAGTGCCAGAAAAATGGTGATACTGTTTGACCCAATAATCTACTCCTGGAAATGTATCCTAAGGAAATAATATAAGAGAAGCAAAAACCTGTGTGTACCAACATGTTCGTTGTAGTATTGTTTATAAGAAAGAATTAGAACAAAAGAGACCCCCCCCACACACACAGAGCCAGTTTAAATACAGCGCTCCATACATTAATATAAATCACTAGCTGGATTACTATCCACCTGTTAAAAGTGATAAACTTGAAGGCTTTATGAAGACATGAAAAATATTTATGACATCTTGTTAACTGCACAAAGCTAAACACAAAATAGCATATGCTCTCTGATTTTCATCATGTATAAACAAGTACACATATTCACAAGAGTGGTTGTGGGATGAGGGATGTGAGTACTGGAGAGGGATGAACTGATTCGAAGTCTAGGCCTTCCATTTACAAACTGTTCCTTGGGCTTTAAAAAATGCTTCTCTTTACCTTGTTTGTTACATCTATAAAATTGTAGAAAATATCAACTTTTTCTAGTGTTGGTGTAAACATTAGAGAAATATGTGATTGGTAACTAATATCATACCCAACATACAGAGCAAGGGCTCAATAGATGGTTATAAGTATTGCTAACATGTGGACCATATTCAGGAGGCTGGGGGAGCAATGTTAGGGACTTGGAACCATGAGTGCTCTTGTGCCCCTTAGAAAATTTTAAATATTAATGTTTGTGTATATATATATATATATATATATATACACACACACACACACACAAACTCAAATATTTATATATATATAATACATGGATCTATATACATTTGTAAATTATATGTTTGTGTGTGTATATACACACATATATAATTGCTATATGAACATTTTTAATTCAACGGAATCACACGGAATGTCTTGGTCAGTAACGAAGGCCCAGGATTCTGAAGGTGTCCTAATGAAATGATCCCAGAGTGGTGAGAACGCAAGGGCGAGAGCCTTGGTCTGTTCCACCTCTGTTCTCTTTTTATCGCCCTTGGCTCTCCCGGCTCTTTGTTCTCCTGTGGGCCATTGCTGCTGGAACTGGTGCATTCCTGCTAAATGGCATTTTAACCCTGGTATTCCCACAACTCTCTGCTATTTCCTTAACTGACATTTGCATGGCAGATGGCGCAAATGGCCTAGCAAATATATACTGGGTCAGTGTTAAAAAACTGCCAGATTGATGGCTTTGTTGGCTCTGTGCCTCTACACAGAGACATGACTGGAAATTGCACAGAGACTCAATTTTCCAGACCAACTTGTGGGCTTTCTGTTCCTCCCTTGCTATGGGCGATCAGTAGGACAGGTGAAGATGGCACTGGTCTGATTGGCTTCACTTTTAAATAGACACTGATGTGGGCAGATGGGTTGGCACACAACGTGCTGGACTGGGAGCTAAATCTTTCTACTTCTAATCCTGCCTACATCAGATTTGCTCAGGAATGGAAGCCAAATCTTAACCTGTTAATTTCCAGAGTGTTCCATAGGATAACACTGAGCTTCCTTTGAGAAGTCTCATGAAGGCTGATTTAGGAAGATAGAACATTTCATCTAAGCGGTTAAAGACTGGTTTACTTAAACCTTCTTTGTCCTTAACCACCTTCGGGGAAGAATAAGCCACTGTCTTGGCTTGTACCTCTTCTTTGGCCCTTAGGATTTTCATCTCTGTAGCACAAATATTTCTGTGTTTGTGATCTTCCCAACTAGACTCTAAGTCCTTTGAGGACAGACTAAATCTCACATATGGTTGTCTTCCTTATGGCGTCTGATAGGATCTCTTGCCAATGGTACTTTTCAGTGCCTCATAAAAAGCTTTGTGAAATAAGTGCTGCTGGGCTGGTTCATAATGCTAGGACAGTAGGCGGTTAGAGGAACCCCTGCCCTGGGTCTCCTGTGCCTATAGCCCTATTATTGGAGTAAAGAGTCCAAGGTTTTATTATCTCAATAGCTGACAGTGAACATGACGTGATAGGCAAGATTCCACCTGGACGCCTCCCTCCTCCACACCTACTAGATCATATTCTTCATACACGTGACTCCTGAATTTCTTATGCCAATGGCTCCAAGCCCATTTCCAGGACCCACAAGTCTCCCAAGGAAAGACAATCCGAGTGTTTGTATCCTTAGACCTGGAGGGTAGCCCAAGGGGCAGCAGTTTGCGGTGGTGGGGGGGGGAGGTAGAGCTGGAGCCTGGAAATGAGACCCAGGAGGCAAAGGAAGGGGGTGTTGGGGCCTGGAAGCAACGGTGGTGAATAGCAGGTGTGCGCTGTGTTGATGATACTCCCCACGCTGCCATGTTCAGGTACAGCTCCTGGTGATCCAAGAGTCTAAATCGGAAGCTGGCCTTCAACTTTTCATACTAAGATAGAACTGTATGACAAGATATATTTTTCAAAGCAGACAGGTAGAATGTACTTTATTTCACATGTGTTAGTCTGATATATAACTTTTAAAAATACAGATGTATAGTAGTAGGCTTCTTCCATTTGTATTCTCACTCCTGAGCCTTGCAAATTTTAAGGGCAGGCTCATGTCAATGAATTCAACTCGCAAACTAGTATTGAGATGGAAAGGTGATGTCGATCCCTACATTTTATCAACTTATTTAACTTTGCTATAGATAGGTACCTTTGAATGTAACAAATAACAAAAAAAAAAAAAAAAGGGTAAAAGACCACCACTCTAGGCATATTTTACTTTCCTTATATGAACTTGAAACCACATGGAGTTGATCCTGCTTCTTTCAATATTGGGAAGTTAGGGAAGAACCTGAATGTCAGAATAGCTTGAAAAACAATACAACTTTGTTACATATAATCACCCAAACTGATGACCAACCAGATATTGAGAAATTGAAGTCCTACAGGTCTCCTTTTGTAAAAAGATGATTAGCTCATTAATGGCTCTGAATGAAATGAAATGGCTCTTAAAGCCCTTGAAAACAATATTTTCTAAAAGAGATTAAACATTTCATCTGTGTTTTTTATAGAGCTTATTTGCTTATGTCATTTCACACCTGACCTTTAGTTTTCTAGGATGAGGTGAACTTCGGCCTCATTCTAGTAAGAATGATGACCAATTCCAAGATGAGCAGGGCCCAACTGGCAGAGTGTTATGGTGCTGATTAGGGTCTGAGCACATGACAGGGTAGGTAGGATTCCAGACCCAATGTCAAGCATCCAGTTCCTCCTCTGGGATACCTTTGGGAGAGCACAATCATCAAGATAATGATTATTACAATTTATAGAAACATTTTATTGTTCCTTTTCAAATGATTTTTAAAAATCCCACTATAAGCAGGAAGAAATTAAATTCAGAGGGAAAACAAGAACTTTATAGGCCATCTGCTCAGACTTTCAAATTTAAATTTTATACATAAGAGCACATTAGCTGTGGGGAAAGAATGTGATCACATTTTGTAGCTGTCTGAGCAATGAAGAAATTTCCCTCGTTGGGCTTTCTGCATGGAAATAAAAGGAACCGTTTTGCTGGAGAAAATGAAATGGCTTCGGTATGGGGGAAATTTGCTATTCACCATTTTATATTTATGGAGTGCTGAACTTACACCATCCTTTATAAAATATGAAGTAACAGTCCATGCCTCAGGGGTCCAACAGGTGACGGTAGACAAACAGTATTGGAGAGCACCTCGCAAAGAGAAACCCGAGCCCCTGACAGCCTGTTAGTGGTGGTGAGTAACAGGTTGGATGGGCGGGGGGGGGGGGGGGGGGAATTCAGCACGACAGGGGGCCCACCTGTGGGAAGGGGGACACACATGCAGGAGGGAGGGGAGGCCGCTCCTGGGCAGCCCTCCTCCTGTGCCCAGGGCCTTCACCTTATCGCCTGGTCCTAGTGGCCTGTGCCTTTAGGAAAGTGCTTTCTCACATGGGAATGGAGAATGGGAGGATGCAGTTGACAGCATGAGAGAGTCAAGGATCCCAGGGAGCCTAAGAGTGGGTGACAGCAACACTGCTTGCAGTGGCTGCTGACCCTGGGAGCTGCAGCTGGTCGCTTCCCTAGGAATGGTCAGGACAGCATTTGATTAGGTCAGGCTACTCCTGCTGCCTCAAACTCACCTGTCTGATGCTCTGTGACAAGGGGAAGAGAGGTCGTGGCGAACACCAGGACAATTAGTGTGCACCGTTGCTTTTTTCACTGCCTGCCTTCTTATCCAGGCTGTGATCACCAGAGAAACCTCCATCCTCATTTGGTCAGATGAAGCCTGGCAAACAAACCCCTGCTTTGTTTTGTTGTCAACAGATAAAAGAGGCACAGTGAACATCCATCCAAACCGATGGAAGGAATGTTGACCCTGGTAGGCAACATGGTCTTTTGCAGCCGACCTTAAGAGCGGATACCTTAAAGCACCTAATTTAGAGAGGTATGTGAGATCATTAAAAAAAAAAAAATACTAATTAAGGAAAACCAGCTACAGGAAAAACTGTGAACTGAGGGTCATGAAAAACAAATTAAATTCATCTGAGTTGGTGCTATTTTAGAGAAGCCTAGAAAGGCTTAAATTAATCTGATGATAAATGAATGAAAGGAACATAGAACTCAAAAGGAATGACAAGCACTGAATATCAAACTTTGTTCTATCATAAGATCTTAAGAGCAAAATAGCAGAGTGGCTCAGAGGCCAGCCTCAGTAGTCAGACCACCTGTGTTTGCATTTTAGGTTTCCTGTCTTCTCGCTGTGTGACCTTGGATACATTCATTACCCTCTCTGTGCTTTTAGTCGCTCATCTGTAAAATAGGGCTAATAATGGTACTCAGTTCACATAATTTTGAGGAGGGTTAAGTGAGATAACACATAAAAAGTATGTAACAGTGTGCCAGGGATACTGAAAAATGCTTCCTAAATATTAGCAGTTTTTTTTTGAAAGATTCTTTTATTCATGAGAGACACACAGAGAGAGGCAGAGACACAGGCAGAGGGAGAAGCAGATGCGGGATTTGATCCCAGGACCCCAGGATCAGGTCCTGAGCAGAAGGCAGACACTCAACCACTGAGCCACCCAGGTGCCCAAATATTAGTGATTTTAATCCAATGATTTTCAAGCTCTGCATCAGAGTCCTAAGATTCTACAAGTCTGATTCAGGAACATGTGTAAGTTTAAGCAGGGAAGGATAAGCAGGGCAAACTTGGCTTCCATCTTCAACCACCATAGTTGCTCAGCTTTTGTATATTTTGTTTTAATTTCCATTTGCCATCCTATTTGAACAAAATCCTGATAGTTAAAACAAAACAGGTCATTATAATTCCCCTGTGATCGGTCTGCTTTCCTGGTTGGGTCAGGAATCTTGTCCCTATCTGTCAGTCATCCTGCCTCTTCTTGAACCTCTGCAGATAATGGGCTTTCACCAACCCCTGGGTCTTTACAGTACAGGGTTGTTCAGATGATTAGAACGTTCTTTTCCATGTTGACTTACCTGATTTCCACCCTCAGCTTCTAGTTTTGCTCTTTAAATATGGCCGAATTCTCTTCAGAAAGGATCCCTTTGGATATTGAAAACATAAACTATTATACCCTTTGAGATCGTCAGTTGCCAGAAGCAGAAATTGGCTCTGGCAAACCTAAAAAGGAGATAAATTTCGTGGTGAGCCAGTAGGCCTGCTCATGGAATTGAAGAGACCTTTGAGAACCAGGCGTAGAAGAAAAGACAGGAGTCTGGGTCTTTCTGGAGGTGTTGGTGGCATGACCCACTTAGGTTTTCCCTTCCCACATTCTTCCGGCTAGCTATTCCGCCAAAGATGTGACTTTGCTTCTCCCCGCCCACCAGTTTGCCAGGCTGTCTCCAACAGGGGGGCCTGGAAAGGCCCCACGCACCTGGCATGTGTTCTCCTGAGCTCAGGGACTCCTGGGATTCTTTCATCTAGTGATCATCCTTCCAGTCATACTGCAGCATTGATTTACTTTCCAAGGCACCCAGGACTGAAGGCCTGTATTGAGCTTTCAATCAATTAAAGCCTCAGGAGTAAGGCTTCCAGATTTACTAATAAAACGTACAATGCCCAGTTTAAATTTAAATTTCAGACAAATGAGTATTATTTAGTATGAGTATGCCCCACATATTTTATCTGGCAATCCCACTTATTGTTTGTTTGTTTTTGAATAGAATTGGCTGTGGAACCAATGCTTGTTTGTCTCCTGCCCTTTATTTTAAAAGCTAGGCTTAGGAATTTACATTTATCTCAATTACATTCCATTGCATTCATTTCACGTTCTCTTTCCACCTTGTCAGAAGTTTTAAATCTTGATGCTATGAAGTCAGTGCAATCACTCTACTTCTCAACCTTGAGTCCCTAATTGGACACTGTGACCAGATAGGGAAGGAGAGCAGAAGTCCATGGAGGGAAAGGTAAAGAGAGTGATGGAGGGGAGAAAGGATGGATGGATGCTGGTAGTAGGGACAGAGCCAGTCAGAAAGAAGGCCTCAGCGTAGGAAACATTCTAGGGAAATTGGAAGAAGAGAAAGAAACATAAATAGAAAGGACAGGTATCAATTGTAGTTCAATGGATTGCAGGCAATGACTCAATTTAAGCAAAAACAAAAACAGAGCAATTATGTGAACCCAGGAGAGTCTTGCAAACCCAATGGGAGGCTTGAATAATGGGCAGGAATCACAGAAGCAGAGCAAGGGCTGTGAGGTAGAAACAGACTGGACTCAAAGCCATTGGGTTGTTGTCGGGCTGGTGAGGGACCTCCTCCAGGCTCCACAGCCTTGGGTCATAGTCAAGTTCTGGCAAAGAGCATCCCACTGGTCGACCTTAAGTCATAGCCATCCCACAGCAGTGCTGAGCGGAAGAGGACTTTGGCCAAGCCCTTTGGTCTCTGTGGTGGAAGTCTTAACACAGTCTCAAAAAGGGAGGCTGTGTCTTCTCTCAGTGTCACCCGTCTCTGTGAACACGGCACATTCCAAATCTGGTGTCATCCTTACCCTTCCCAACCTTTGATCCTTCATAGTAAAGACACCTACAGATCCAGTTGAGTTTCCTCCTTAATGTCTCTTTAATCTGTTGACTTCCTTCCATCTCTTCACCTCCGCTAGCCTAACCCATCACTAAGATCTCTAAGAAAGATTTCAGGGAGGAGTATAGTGATGAACTGTGGTAAAGAGGAACGTTAGAACGCGAGAGGGTGAGAGATACTGAGAAGATGATGCGGTTAACCTAATGTAGATCTTAGGGAGATTAAAGCAGAATTGGAGTTGAAATACTAAAGGGAGAGAGCGAGAGAGACATTGGGCAGCAGAATTCGCTCTGAACCCCCAACCCCAGACTTTTCTCCACTCTTCAGCCAGAAGAATCTTTCTGAAATGCAAATTTGAACATGACATTACCCCCACCCCCAACATCTCTCAGCTTGGAATATTTCAATGGCTTTCCATTGCCCTTAGAAAAAGATGGAGATCTTAAATCTAGCCTACAAGGTCTTAAATAGCCTGACCCCTAGATAGTCCTCTCCAAACTCTGTATGTGGGGTTGGGGGTGAGGATGTGTGGTAGTGTGTGTGGTAGTGTGTGTGTGTGTGTATGTGTGTGCACGTGTATGTGACAGAGTGGTTTCCAGTGGCAATGTCCACAGCAAAAGTGACTGTTAGGTAAGAATCAACTTCAAGGCTTAAGGTTAAGTCCAGCCTTCATAGAACCACTAGGGTACGTATAGCCGTGATCCTTGTACACATGTTTACTTAACTAGAGGCAAGTGTCTCGACCAGATGATGGCCCATATTTCTTTCCAGCTCCTTCTGTGATCTTTTAACTGACTACCTAGAAGTATTCTGGCCACTAGAGGGCCTCATTGTTTTTTTTCCCCTTGAAAGGCACTCAATAGATATGAACTGCAAACATTCACTGCATTCCAGCTGCTTCTGTGGTGTATGACCTGTGCAAACATTTTGACTATTTTGCTGAAAATATTTTGAAAATATTTTTATTATCATTGGGTAGTTTTACACTGAAAGTAGTTAACAATAAAAAACGAAAGTTTTCTTCTCTTCTGCCTAGAAACACCCACTTTTGACCTAACTTATGTCATCACACCGTGCCACTTTCTCCTCCCCTTAATTGTTGTGATCAATGGACCCCCCAGAATACTCTCACTTTGTTCCTTGAATATTTTAACTCATCACTCCTCATGCTCTTTAAAGCCCCTCTTGGCAAAATTATTGGAAACTTCAAAATTCACACAGTTCCCAAATCCTGGCCTCTTAGCTCTTTGACTTCTTCTCTGGTGATTATGTCTTTGAACATACCTCAGTCACCAGGGTTGTGTCCAGATCTTTCATCACCAATAATTGCATGTACTCCATAATCTTCATTTCTATCTTTCATCTTTGACTGCTGCCCAACATCTCTTGCTCTCTCCCTTTAGTATTTCAACTCCAATACTGCTTTAATCTCCCTAAGATCTACATTAGGTTAACCGCATCATCTTCTCAGTATCTCTCACCCTCTCATGTTCTAACGTTCCTCTTTACCACAGTTCATCACTGAAATCTCCTCCCTGAAATCTTTCTTAGAAAGACAGATATCATTGTGTGGGGCACTTTGATGGTGGGAGCACACAGTAGATATCTTCTGAATGTCTCTGTGTTCTCAGTCCAATAGCAAAGAAGACATAGGTGAGAGTGAAGGAAGGGAGGAGGTTTGTAAGTATGAGGGGGATCAAGATGGCTTGAAAGGGGCTTCTCAAACTTCAATGTGCATGGAGCTCACCCAGGGATCTTGTTAAAATGAAGATTTTGATTCATTAAGTCTGGAGTGGGGCCTGAAATTCTGCATTTCAAATAAGATCTCAGGTGATGCAGATGCCATTTGTCCATGGACTGCACTTTGAGCGGCAAGGTTCTAGGATAAGGTTTCTTAATCTTAGTGCTCCTGCCATATTGAACTAGATAATTATTTATTGTGGAGGTCTGTCCCGAACATTGTAGGATGTTTAGCAGCATTCCCTTTTATAGTTTGGCTCTGAGCCCATATATTCTCTGTCATATTCAACTGGAAATGCCCAACCTGGCCAGATCCTACTCTCTGCTCCATGCCTGCACCTGTATAGTTGAATATGACTGGGGAAAAGACACAATCATAGCATAAATCCATAAGCATTAAGCAGACCCTTAATGCTGCTCATTGTCCTTACTACATTTTCTTAATCTAGTTAGACACTTCTTTTCCTACAATAGTGGTTGTTAAGCAAGATTGATTTTACTCCCTCAGTAGATACTTGCAATGTCTGGAGACTTGTTTTTAAATTTTAGTTCCAGTATAGTTAATATACAGCATTATATTAGTTTCAGGTGTACAGTGTAGTTGTTCAACAATTATATATATTATTTAGTGCTGTAAGATAAAGGTACTCTTAATTCTCTTCACCTATTTCACCCATCTCCCTGCCTACCACCCCTCTGGTAGCCATCAATTTGTTCTCTATAGTTAAGAGTTTATTTTTTGGTTTGTCTCTTTTTTTTTCCTTTTTTGTTTGTTAAATTCTACATATGAGTGAAATCATATATTTGTCTTTCTATGACTAACTCCATGGATATTGTTGCAAATGGCAAGATTTCATTTTTTTATCACTGAATAATATTGTATATATAGACCACAACTTCTTTATCCATTCATCTATCAGTGGACACTTGGCCTGCCTCCATAACTTGGCTATTGTAAATAATACTGCAATGAACATAGGGATGCATCTATTTTTTTGAGTCAATGTTTTTGTATTTTGGGGGGTAAATACCAGTAGTGTGATTACTACATTGTAGGCTAGTTCTATTTTTAACTTTTTGAGGAAACTCCATACTGTTTTCCCTAATGGTTGGACCAGTTTGCATCCCCACCAACAGTGCTAGAGGGTTCCCCTTTCTCTACATCCTTGCCAACACTTTTTTTTTTTTTTTGCATTTTAAAATTTTGGCCATTCTGACAGGTCTGAGGTAATATCTCATTGTATTTTTTGAGTTTCATTTTTCTGATGATGAATGATGCTGAACATCCTTTCATGTGTCTGTTGGCTATACGTATGGCTTCTTTGGAGAAATGTCTGTTCATGTCTTCTGCTGTCTGGAGACATTTTGGCTCATCAGAACTGGAGAAGCATATGTTATTGGTATATCATAGATAGGGGTCAGGAATGCTGCTAAGCTAGTAGTGATCATATTGGGTCACTGTAATGATTACATAAAATAACTGGTTGACAAGGTGATCAAAATGTGAGGAACACTGTCAGGGTGTGCTTGTTTCTTTGTACTGACAATTATAGATGCTATCTAATTTAATCTCTACCATATCACTATGAAGTAATATCCTCATTTTATTGGGAACTGAGGCTCAGAAAGATTGAGGGCCTTTTCTAAGCTAGTGAATGCAGAATTAGAATGAAAACCCATTTCTGGCTGGCTATTTCCATAACCCTGTATTTCCACAAGAAACATTACCTTTTCCCCGATTAACACAGAGCCAGGCCTGCGCATGAGGAATCATTAAGAACCAATACTTACATATTCAGCTCGGCTCTATCAGAAGAGACAGTGAATCAAATGGAGGAAAAATGTCACACTGGCAACAAGAAAGAAACAACGATACTCTAGCTTAGTTTGAACCATGAGCCATCTTGCTTAATGATTCAACTACATGGATATACTTCACTAATTTACTCCAGCCTTTTCCTAACCGAGTGGGAAATAGCTGCCTTTTACATTTTCTGCTCCTGTTTTGTTTAATCCAACCTGAGTTTGTTGATACCTTAAGTGACTTATTAGTTAATTGGCACCTTGCTGGTAGTACAGATAATTGGTCCCTAGCCAGTTCTAGAGGCTGGGGAGAGATGGGCGAAATCTTCTGGAAGTGTCCATTGTGGCTGGGTGGGAATGTTGCCCCTAACCACCTCAGCAGCAGACTAGGGATTCCATGATCTTGCCCCCTGTAGGCCAGTGAGCTGGAGCTCCTTGCCAGATTTTTGTCTTTCAACATTGGACTCAATTCCTGCTGTGTGGCTGTCCATATCTCACTTTTACCAGCCAGGGTATCATTTCTGAGCTATGGTCCTCATTCGTAGTTAGCTGGTGAGTAACTTTCTCTGAGTCAGTGAACTTAGTGCAAAGGCCATATCAGGCATGCCCTGGTATAAGCCTAGTTCCATGAATTACCACTGGATGACTTGGGACGAGGGACAGAGTTCTGTTTTCTGCAAAGCGGGGACAGTAACACCTGTGCTACAATATTCCCGTAAAGAGCTTGCTGAGCTTCAGCCCAGTGCTTAATGCGTACTCCTCCCTGAGGGCTTGATGCTGTGCTAACCCCTTCCTAAGGGTGACTTCAGTTAATTCCCACTCACAATGTCCCTAAGAGGTAAAATAACATTAAAGTCCTCATTTTATAGACAGGGAAAGTGGTCAGAGAGAGAGAGAGCACTTGAATAACATGCATGCAGTCACACAGCTAGGAGATAGTAGCAACAGGTTTCAAACTCCAGCAGATGAACTGCAGAGCCCATGTTAGCCAGTAATGTTCAGAGTGAGCAGTTAATAGGAGGTGACTGTGTTGTCATCTTTGATGATGATGTTACTGTTTTAACTTTCTTATGGGGCTCCCTTCTCAACTTTCCAACTTCCTTGGGGTCTGTGTCTATATAAGAGGATGTTCCTTTGTATTTTTGCTCAACAGATATCTCTTAAAAACAGACTCTGTGCCATACAGTGTCTCACCTAAGACAAGTAAACCAGAAGATACGGTTCCTGAATTCCTGGAATAGTTCAGTGGGAGAAGATCCATTGCACAAAACGTGCCAGATGATGAATTAATTGAAAGTGTGATGAAGAAGTCAAGAGAGCTAGCAAAGTTGGTAACAAGGGAGCTCTAACCTTGGCAGGGGTATGGGACCAGGAAGGCCTCTTGGGTCAGAAGAATTCTCTTCCTCTTTCCTGGAAGCTTGTAGTGGAGGACGTTAGTTTTTTTGTTTGTTTGTTTTTTGTTTTTGTTTTTGTTTTTGAGGAGATCCAGAACAGACTAATCAGAGTTATTTTTATGCTAACTTTCTTATTAAAAACAAAAGGAACAAAACAATTTATGGGTTTTAAAAATCATATGACAGACCATTAAGAAAATCGAGTTAATGAAGTAGGTTAAATATGAGCATATGACAAAATTTCTTTCTTTTCTTATTGGAGAGAGAGGGAGAGAGAATTTTAAGCAGGCTCCACACCCAGCTTGGAGCATAATGCAGTGCTCAACTTCACAACCCTGAAATCGTGACCTGAGCCAAAAAAAAAGAGTCAGATACTTAACAGATTGAGCCACCCAGGGGCCCCATACGATAAAGTTTCTTAGAAATTTTCTCCACAGGAGTTTCCTTTTGCTTTGGAAACACTCATCGTCCCTCCATTTATGTGAAATTTCATCCCATCTACTCGAGTTGCCCTGCCCTCATAAGTTTGGGAATTGGGGAAGAGATGCTTTGTGTACAACCACTATGGGCCTTTTGCCTCCAGCTGTTCCCAAATCCTAGACTGTTCCTTCAAAACGCAGGCTTTATGCTTTTGAGGGCTTTCTTCCAACATACATTTTATCATCCTAGATCTGTTTTTTAAAATTTACATTTACTCAAGATGTTAAAATACTTAACTCAGGGGGATCAGTTGTTTCCCTGTAAAATGTTGTAGCTCTGTATATTATATTTCCACTTAAAAATATGCAGAAGGATTTGTAAAATATTTAGGCTAAAAGATAACACAAACCTAATTTATCACATGCTATAAATAATAATGAAGCAGTTTTCTAATTAGACATTGTTTCCCCAAATAAAGACATACCACAGCAGATTATTTCTGTAGCCCCTTTTAAAAAAAAAAAAAAACCAGTTCATCAGCACATCTGAAATCCATATACCAAATTGGCAGAAAATCAAGATACTAATTTTATATGGGAGAGGAAAACCCCTAGAGATTTCCATTTAAATATGTGCATCCTGGATCCATTTCAGGTTCTGATTTGAAATCAGGGGTTCGATATTTTATGGCAGATTATAGGCAGAATCCAGAGAATTAGATGAGACATTTTCTGACTTGTATTATCTCCTTGATGAACCAAAGCCTTGCTTTCAGATTCATTTTCAGTCTGATTTCCCTGTTGGATACGTAATGGATGCCATGGTGAGAAGCCGGCAGGAAAACTCCAGGGAAGAGGTCAGAAACGATGCTATCAGAAAGAGAAATGCCATGGGACAAGGACTAAAAATTGGAAACAATGAGAGAGGGAGGGTGTGTGTGTGAGAGAGAGAGGGAGAGGGAGAGAGAGAGAGAGAGAGAAAAGAGAGGGCTATATCTATATCTACATCTATATCTATATTGAGAGAGAGCATTTGCATGCAAAGAAGAAAAATATAAGAAATAATACATGGAGTACTGCCACTAACATGATCATTCTGGTTCCTCTTATTTAAACTCTCTTTAAGCCTTCGCTTGTAATTAATAAGAACTGTTATTTAAAAAATTTCAGAAGGACTTCTGTTTAGTGTTGAAACATAAAAGAAAAATATTGGCCTTTCATCATCTCCAAGAGAAAAAAAAAGAAACCCACACGATTTATGTATATACTTTGGAATCAAAGCCCCTTTTAAGTCTCTTGGAGCTGATCATAAATAGAAGCCAAGTCTGATCTCCTCAAATAATAAAATAGTGGAAAAAAAGATAATGCACCCTACAATTTAAGCATTTGGACCACATCATTAAATGTGGTTCAAGTAAGTGCCATTAAATTAGTTCTAAGAATGCAATGCATTGGAATTTGTGTGGTTGGGCTGTGTTTCTCTATAGAAGCAACTGCTGATGAGAAAGTAGTCACAGGGAGACTCTGTATGGTTGCTTTCCCAAGAATGGTTTCCTTTGGATGGATGCTGTTGGCTATTGGCTATTCTTCCTCTAAAGGGGAATTGACAGGGACGCCTGGGTGGCTCAGCAGTGGAGCATCTGCTTTTGGCTCAAGGTATGATCCCGTGGTCCCAGGATCGAGTCCCACGTCGGGTTCCCTGCATGGAGCCTGCTTCTCTTTCTGCCTGTGTCTCTGCCTCTCTCTCTGCATCTCTCATGAATAAATAAGTAAAATCTTAAAAAAATAAAGAGAAATTGACAACTTTATTTTTCAAGTGGAGGAAACATGAATTATACAGATATTAGTGCTAGTACTCAGTTAAGCAGGTTACTTACTAGACAGTACAGTTTTTTTTTTTTTTTTTTTAGACAGTACAGTTTTGATGGAGGTGCAAGTTTATCCTGAGAAGGAGAAATCAGCTATACATTTGGTGATGAAAGTGGGCTGAATTTTTCCCCAGAAAGGTCAATTCAGATGCACAACCTGAAGCATGGAGCCAACATGTGGTGGAGAGCCTGCTGAAACTTAATACGTTTTCCCACTGAAGTACATTTGGGAGGTAGGGGGAGGGAGTTCAAATAGAGATAAACAGCAATCTAAGACCAGGGAAGCATCCTTAGAGACAATCATTTTTTAGACAGAAAACAGAAAGGCTTATGTATACAGCTGATATTTACATGAATTCCTCCCACTGATGCCTGGGACTTTGGAAGACAGACCAAGAGATAGGGGGGAAGCAGCTGTCTGTGCAGATGTTGTCAACAAATAGGATTTGGAATTCTCATCTTTTATGCAAAAGCCCATAACCAGCGACTTTTACCTGGGGAAGATGGGCATCAAACTGATCTCTAAATGCTGGTGTATTCAGGGCTTATTTCTGAGCTTCTTTTTTCATCTGTCTTTTCTCGCTAGGTGCCCTCACCCAGTCTCCGGCATGTAAATGCAATCTATGCTGATTTAATGTTTGTAAAGTGATGAGAGCCATGCCTTGTTCATAGTAAACACCATAGAAGTGTCAGCTATCTTTATTTATTAGAGCTAATTGCCTACTATTTCCATTTGGATGTTTGATAGGTATTTCCAAATTAAGTCCAAAATGGAATGGCGGGTTTTACTGTTCCCCCAAACCAATCTCCCCCGTGTTGTTTTTCCACCCCTGTAATAGCAGCTTGACCCAGTGACTCAGGCCAAATGCTCAGGAACTGTAGTTGATTACCCTTTTTCTTTTATTCTTCATATCCAATTCATCAGCAAGTCATTCCAGCTAAACCTCTGAAATAGAAAACAAATCTGTCCACCCCTCTCCATCTTCACTGCCACTCTTATTGAATAAGCCTCTCCCTGTCTCTTGCCTGGAGGACTGCAGAAACCTTTTACCCATTCTTTTTTGCTTCTAGTCTTCCATTATGGTCCATTCTGCATACAGTATCCAGAAGGATCTCTTTGAAACATGAATAGGGGTTAGGCTTATGACTCACCAATGACTTGGCATAAAATTAAGTCTCCCTCTGTTCTAGTCCATTTGGGCTGCTGCAACAAAACGACTGTAGATGGGGTGGCATGAACACCAAAACAACAAACAGTTCTGGAGTCTCGAAGTCCAAGGTCAAGGAACTAGTCTGTTTGGTGTCCGGTGAGAGCCCACTTCCTGTTCATAGACAGCTGTCTTCTTAATGTGTCCTCATAAGGCAGAAAGAGCGAGGGAGATCTCTAAGGTCCCTTTATCAGGGCACTAGCCCCATTCATGATGATTCATGATCTATTCACCCTCCCCCCAAAGCCCCACTTCCTAATACCATCATCCTGGGAATTAAAATTTCAACTTACACATTTTGGGAGGATACAAACATCCAGTCTAAGCCACCTTTCCATGAATTACAAAGGCCAAGCCTTGCCGCTCCCCACCTCCTCCATACATCCTATCTCTTGCTCATTGTACTCCAATTAAACTGGACTTCTTTTGTTCTTTTCATTTGTTCCCTGCATTGTTTCTCCCCCCACCATCTTCCACCCCTGTCTCTCATTAACAATGGATTTTTTTCCCTCAAAATTCAGGTTGCAGCTACGTGTGGTGTTGAAGGATTTCCCTGACCATTCAACTCATTCTAAACAAGCTCCCACCCCCCTTACTCAGGATGGGTCTGTCTCTGCACACATCACCAACTGAACTCCTCTCCTTCCTGTGCGTGTCCTACTGGCACACTGGTCATTTCCACCCACTGTTAGTGCAGGCTTCTGGAGTCCTGTTCGCTGCATCTTAGATGCTTTGGATAGTCCTAGAATAATGAAGAGACTCAAAGAATATGAATAAATACAAAATTATCCAGGAATCTGATCAGTGGGAGGGGCTAGAAACTGGAAGCTTGTTTAGGGAGAGCAGCAGCATGTATGATACGTAAGAATAATACAACTACAAGAGGAGGGATTTACTTAGAACAGGGGTGAGAAGCTCCTTGTAAACTCAAGCTCTTCACGTGCCGACTAGATCTCTCCCCTTTCCTACTCAAGGACAACATTCCAGAAGTTGCTCTTTTTCTATAAAAATCATACCCTTTTTTGGGGGGGGGGTGTTCTCCTGGATCATTTCCATCATCATACAAAGATGTGATTTTTCTTCCTTTCTTAAAACAAAAGTCAGAAATGACAAAGGAAACCAAAGCCCCAACTTTGGTTGGCAGTTTCCTCTGCCTATTTCTCTGCTCCCCATTAGGACAGAGTTTACAGAAAGGGATGCCTATTTTTCCTGCTCCAACCTCTCCTTTCCAACTCCTCTTGGCACCGCCTCCAATTAGGCTCTCACAGCTTACTTCCAAGGTGTGCATGGCTGCCAATGGCCTCCATGTAACTAGGCTTTGGTCCATGCCTGACGTTTCCCATCAGTAATTCTCACTCTGTCCTCAATTTTTCATGTGACTTCCATACTTCTTATTCTCTTGGCCACGTTTTTTTCTTCCCTGACAGCTTCTTCTCAGTCCTCTTTGCTGGTGTCTCCTCATCTCCCTCAACTATAAGTATTCAAGTACCTCAGGGCTCAGAGCTCGGCAGCTTCTTTTTCTATCTTTACTTACTTCCTTGGTGACCTCATAGAGCTTCATACTTTCAACTTCCATCTAAATGCTTACAACTCCCAGATTTCTATCTCTAGTCTGGACATTTCCTAAGTCTTGCCTATTCATCATCTCCCACAACATTAAAATGCCTGAAACAAAACCCCTGATTTTTTTTTTTCAATCAAATCTCCTCCTTGGGAGGACTCTTTATGATTCCCCAGAGTGGAAGACAAAACCTGGGGACCTTGGATCCATACTGGACAACCCCTTCCTCTATCCCCGAGATGCTACTTTTAAAATGAACCCAGAATCTGACAGTGTCTCTCCATTACTCTCCTGGTGAAAGCATTGTGTTTTGCCTGAATTATTTCAATATCTTCCTAATTGTTTTGCCTGTTTCCTTTCTGTCCTATTAGAATCTATTTTTAGCATGGCAATCTGAAAGATCTTTTTAAAACCTAAGTCATCCAAAGTCAGTCCTCTGCTCAGAGCAATGTTTGCCTTCTTGCTCAGAGTAAAAGCTAACTTTCCAATAGACCATAAGGTTCCTGGGAGCTTCATACATTGCCTACAATGGCACCTGGCACATGGTAGGTATTTAATAAATACTTAATAATTCAATAAATTAAAAAATAGACTCCTCAGAAAGAGAGGCAGAGCAATACAGTACAGCAATGATATCTTAAATTCACTTAGAAACTCCCAGTGAGGGTAAAATACATGTAGAATTTCTTGGCAAATGATTCTCCCTTTTGTGGTCTTTTCCCCATCGCCTTGATTTCCTGTTTCCTACTTCTCTCCTACTCATTTATTCCACTCCAGCAACACTGTCCTTCTTGCTGTTTTTCAAATGTGTTGGATATATCCTTGTTTTGGAGATTTAGTACTTGTTGCTTCCTTTGCTTGGAACTATCTACCCCAAATATCTGCATGACTTACTCCTTCACCTCCTCAAATTCTTTGCTCAAATGAATCTTTTTTGGTAACCTTTTTCTTGACCATCCTTTTAAATATTTTAATTTTACACTCATGACAGCCTCCTCTTCCCTAAAGTATTATTTCCATGCGACAGGTCCCTGTCTCATATTCTATAATTTTATACTTTTATTTGGGTAAATGTAAACTCCTTGAGGGATTTTGGTCTGTTTGGTTCTCTGCTGAATCTTCAACACTTCCATTAATGCCAGACATCGAGGAGGCTCTCAGTAGATGTGTGTTGAATGGATGAATGCGGTATAAATAAATGAACCCTGATGTGAAGGAACTAAAACCTTGGTTGGACAAAGAGTTTGAAAGACAGATAACTCAGGTACTGCAAATAACTCTTTTTTTTTTTTTTTTTTTTTTTTTTGCACATAACTCAGATTATTTCTCATGGCTGTGGAGAACTTGCAAGTCAGGTCACTGAACTGCTATTGATTGTTGTTGAGGAATGAAGAAATAAAAGGATGTGCCAGAGAACGATGGACATTAAGAAAAAAAAAAGTATTCTTATTTTCAAAACAGGGTAAAGCATAGATTCAGCAGACTAATATACTCCGAACAGGATTTTGGAATTGATCATTATATTCTGTGCCTAGGCACTAGAGGAAGTTTACCACCAAGATTGAATAAGAGTATACCAAGAACAAGTCATGTTGGCTAAATTAATTTCTTATTTGCTTTGTTGAAAACTAGAATGCCAGAGAAGCATGAGAGATAGAGTATATTTACATTTTAGTAAGTCACTAATGAAAAATCTCCCATTTTGGGGGAAATAAAATGGGGAAAAGTAAGCTACACCTGACATAAATCGATAGATTAATAATTTGTTTGACAATTAGTGGTTTCTATCAGCCTGGATAGAAATTCCACCCCCAAATTTTAATCAGTTCTCCATATTTTGCATGCTCCGTAAGCATGCTCCGTCCTCTCCTTTTCTCCTTGAAGCAGAGATCAGTGGTGTCCTGTGGCTCTCTCCCTAGTCCTAATCAACATATTTGACTCACTTGGAAGGAATGGCAAAATACACTGGACGACAGAATCTGGATCCAATCCAGTCTAGTCTGATTTGGAGAACAAGTTTGCCCCTGCCAAACTTAAACAAGTTGCCTGTGCTGGTGATATGGAACAGATATAGCTTAGTAGTAGCCCATGTGAAAAGCATTAGAGGTTTGATTAGGTAGGGTGGAAGTGAAGTCACTACAAGTAGGTCCCAGAGAGGATAGTCCAGACTGCTGGGGCAGCTTGCTCAGTGTGCCATGGCTCTGCCATCCTTGGAGGATGCTGTCCTTACCTGTATGGGTAAAATGGCTCCGTTTTATGTCAGTGTCCTAAACTATGGAAAGAAGAATATCTTGGGAAAGTGACTTCCTTTTTTAAAATAATTTTTAATTTACATGTGGTAAATTTCTTTTTGGGGGTGTGTGTTGTCCTATGAGTTTTAACATAGATACATACGTACATATATACATACATAAATACTTACATAGATAAAGATTTTTTAACCATCTCTCTTGATTCTCTGAGTAGAGATCACGGGCTTCTTCTGGTGTTTCCTTTTTGTGGTTCCATTTTTGGGCTGCTCCAGAGACCAAACTATCATATATCAGAGGTACATACAAACAAAGAAAAAACAACAACAACAACACTGCAGGATTGCTTTGGAGCCCGGAACTTCTTATCCAGTTCTCCTGTTCTTACTCACTTTTTAGAGTCCTCCAACAGTTGCTTCATGTATTTTGCCCAAGCTTTTTAGACTTTGTAAGTGGAGAGATGGTATGGGGTGTGCTTACTCCATCCTAACAAGAATTGAACCCTGTGATTTCCTCTTAAACTACGGTGACAGGACACTCTTCACTTCCACTCATACTCTGTTGGTAAGAACTTAATACCAGAGCCACACCCACCCAGTGGCAAGAGTGGCTGGAAAATGCATCCCCCAGCTTAAGGTAATGTACAAACTAAAACTCTTTTACCAAGAAGGAAAGAACAGCTTTTAGAAAACACTGGCAGTCTGCCACAGGGATGATAGTGAAAAATATATTCAGTGTGGCTTGAAAGAGTAAGATGGCTAAGAGGAGCTCATGCTACATGTTTATGAATTTGAAATAGCAGGTTAGAATGAGACTCTGCTTGCCTTCCTCAGTTCTATCTTGGACTCCAAAATAATAGATATCTGAAACTGAAGTGAGGGCTAGACAAGTCAATGTATGCAGAATTGCAAAGGAAATAGCTAAAGACTGGATTGGAATCTGGAGGGGAGTAAATGTGGGCAAGAAATTTTTCAGCAAAAGCTGCAACCTTTATCTTCAGCCTGCCAAGGGGAGCTTCCATGGAGCCACTTGGAGAGCTTCAGTATACACTCATTGCAACTGTTAGGGGGCAGGGGGAGGTTGGTGCCTGACTCATACCTGAGGTTAGAGGTGGCTGCCTAAGACTCGCTGATGCACCTAAGTTTGTTGAGATGAAGAGCGGACCATAGGTGGGCCATACAGAAAAGAGAACTGATGTGAGGCTATCTTGAATCCTGTCTAATGTGTCCACCTGGAAGAGAGGAATGACCTCAGCAGCAAGAACATGGAGGAGAATGTTGGGTTCTGGGAAGTGGCTCAAACAATGATCATTGAGACAATAAGCTGAAGGAGAAATATTTGTGGAAAGGTCCAGAGATTTTTCAGGAAAATGGTCTCGAGGGATAGAATTCTTTCTCACCCAAAGTACACAAAACACCCACAAAAGTAAAGAGAAAGCTTTCAACATCTGCCAAACATAGAGACAGCAAAGCCAGGTTTATGATTCAAGATCTTTTGTTTCATCTTATTTATTCTAACTTTGGAAAGGGCAGAAATTAGCTAGCAGGTGCAGAAACAGATAAGAAGCCACCCACCACCCACTATAAGCATATGAAATCCCCTCCCTTTTCACGCAGCACGCAGGCTTCCAGCCTGAAGCTGACCGAAGCTACAGAAGTAGAAAAGATATAATGGTTAGATCAAATTGATGATTTTGATTAAGTGGGCATTTTAATTACTGAATGAATGGAGTCTATGTTTATTATTTAAAGTGATTTTAGGAATGTCTGTTACTTAAGAATAAGAAAAATATCATGCTTTTCTTTACTATATATGATTACATTTTAAAGGGAAGGTAGGAGACAAAATAATGTTGCATCTTGATAACACTACAAATTATATCTTGTGAATATATCATAAGTATGGAGTATTTCAGATGCAAGAGAATAGAATCTGGTCTTATTTTCTCACAGAAGAATTTTGAGCATTTGTAGGCACTGTACATCAAGAGGAGCACAGAAAGGAACCCTTTACATCAAGTGACCATGGTAGTAGTGGGATTCAGAAGGATCATGTTCCTATTTTCCCAAACTGAAGGCCTATCATGAGGAAGAAAGATTAAACTTGCTCAGGAGTTTAACACATCAACTGGGTGGTAACTTCATAGAGTCATATATTTAATATGACTAAGACTTCTTTAGTGTTATGGGGCCCCACAGATAGATGGGTTGCCTTGAGAGATAGGAGCTTTGCATCACTGGAGATACACAAGTTTCATCAGATGATGGTGTGGCAAGGTTGCTCGTAGAGGGAATGCAAACACTGGGAGGGGTGGTTGAGACTATAGGTTCTATAATCTGTCCAACTGTGCTCATACTGGGTAGAAATTGTAATATTGAGTCTCAAACACTTTGAGTCAAATTTATAATTACATTTATTCTCTCCTGTAACAAGAATCTACTCTGTTCTGATCACTTCTGTCTATTTGAATCTCACAGGAAATCATCCAAGTGGAAAAAAACTCCAACAAGTTTTTTAAAATCATGAATCCATAACTGAAAAATCTCTTGAATAATGACAGTTTAGCTCAGTCCAAATGATAATTAAATTTGTGATTTATTTTATACCTAAAAAAAAAAAAAAAAAAAAAGCGCATTCTGGCTCCCCTGTCTCCCACCCTCTTTCATTGTTGCTTCCTCTGTCAATCACCTTCTCTCAGTTTCCCACTAGCTCTTTATAGCTCAATCCACAGAGAAAACAATCTCTGTTCCAACGTGTCCATGCCATTGTCTGGATATATCTCTCTGGAGTCCAGTGAAGGAAGCACAGCTGTTCCTGTTTAAAGATGCAACATGGGGTTCCATGTGCTTGCCTGTTCTCTTCAAGAGTTATTTATGTCAATGGCGCTTACACTTTTCTCAGATTCCACAATTGCAGGAAGCACATGGTGGGTGCTCAGTAAATAGGGAAACAATGATCGCCTTTTCACCTCTTATTTTGAGGTGCTACTGAGATACACCAGATTGGTGTCACAAAGAAAGTTGGATAGCTTTGAGGGGTGCTGGGCATTGCTTCCATTCTAAAATATTTACTGACCATATGGAACAGAGAGATAAAGCAAACGAGATCCCTGCGATCAATGTACTGGTAATCTAGTTGGGAAGATAAAATATGAGAAAATAGTCACAATAAAAGATATGAGTGTGCTAAATGTTGTCGGTAGGCTATTTGGCTTACAGATTTGGGGAGGACCTTGGAGATTAGTGACTTCATACTCTTCTGTTTACAATTGGATAAACTGAAGCCTTCCCAAGTCTCCTGCTGTCTTGACAATCCTATGTCCACATTACTTGAAGTTCTATCCCTTAACGTGATACTTATAGCTTACGTTCCCCGCAGCCATTGTCTTCTCCTTGCAGATGTCATTTTGTTGTTTGGTTAGAAGTGTGTCCAGTCTGAGGGTTGAAGCATGATTGGTTTCGGCCATAACTACCCTTCCTCTATGCCAATGATTGATATAGGGATGAAAGTGTGACGATAGGATTTAAGGGAAATTAGCTGAAGTTTTCTGAAAAAGCTTCTCATTTTCATTGAAAAAAAAAATAGGCAGGTGAAGAGAAGGTTCATTTTTGCTTCTTTCCATTTGCTTCAAGTGTAGATGCTAATGTCTAAGGATGTGACACCTAGAGTTGGGACAGACATATTTGCACCATAAGGGAGACATTTCTACACATGGTAGATGGCAGATTGGTGGAATCAAAGGAAGCTGGGGCCAACCTCTGTCTAAACTTCTTATTAGATAACAATAAATGTCCCTTTGGTTTAATTCTGTGTTTTGCTTTTATTCATAACCATAAACATTGTGAAATTTTATCTTCAGTAATTCTTCTGCTGCTGTCTTTCCGCCTCATTCACTTTATTAGAACCTCTGGAACCTGGATTCCATTGTCTCTATGCCTACCTGGAACCCTGGCTCTCACCAGAGGGTACTGAGTCTGTTGCAGCCATTTGAGAGAACTGTCATTCTCCATTCTCCAAATATCACCAGGATCAGAGAGGTATAGATGCCATTACCTTAGATGCCCATTGCCTTGGTAGGCCATTAATTCACTGCTATTATGAGAAAAACCCCTCTTCTGAGGAGGAGGCAAGAGGAAACAGATTGTGATTATACCTGATTATGCCTGATAATAACTACCATCTGGCCAAGACATCCTCTACCCCTGCATGTCATTGTCATGTATACTCCCCACTACTTTACTCCCCAACCCAGGAACTCATCCGTATTCCTTTTCTGAAGCCTCTGGCAACTGGTTCACAGGCTTCCTTTTTCTCCAAAATATTATCATCATCACAGTGACTTAAGCATCTAAAGAGATGCCCTTTCCAATACTTGAGTTCCAGAAATAGGTGTTCAATGCTCACTGAAATGGTCTTTTCATTATGCATAACACTGATGCAGTGATTTCAAAACATGCCAGCAAATTCCTTGACACCCCTTCAATCAAGAGGGGGTGTCTGTGTTTTCTCTCTTTGAATTGAGCTGGCCTGAGTGACTACCTATTAATCAATAAAATGCAGTACAAGTGATACTCTGTGAAATCAGAAGTTGGGTTAGAGAAGACCATGCAGTTTCTGCCTGATTCTCTTGAGATCTTCATCAAGGGGAGGCCAGTCTCCATGCGAGAAGTTCCACTACTCAAGAGACAGCCACGCGGAAGAGGTCATGAGTGGGGGCGCCAGCCGATAGTCTCAGCTAAGTCTGTCACCGGGCAGCCTTGTTAGTAAGCCATTCTGGAAATCTAGTTGAGCTTTCAGATGACTCTGTCGCCCAGCCATAGACCAGCCAAAGGGCAGAGACAAGCCATGCCTTCTGTGCCCTGTCTGAATTTCTGATACAGGATTTTTGAGCATATTAACATGCTTATTTCAAGCTGGTAGGTTTTGAAGTGTGGATTTTCCCTGCTACCTGAAGGTAGAGCATCCCTCTGAAAACTTTGTAAGCCAGAATGGCACAAAGCCAAGTTTGCATTATGCCATTTCACTTTGATAAAAGACCTACATTGGTACCTGGTTTTTGCTAACTGAAAGAAATCTGAAGAGCATTTTCACTTTTACAAAAAACGAAAACAAAGCAATGCAACAAAACTTTTCCAAACCAGTGTAGATCTTTTGTGAAAACAAAGTGGCACAATGCAAACTTTGGGAAAGCTGAAGGGCACGTCTATTTGTTTTGGAGTAATAACAGGATGTTGGCCATTGGTTTTCAAGGGAGTACAGTTTATTTAATGTTCATAAAATTCTCAAGAGAGAACCTTCCAAAGCAGGGAGGGAGGAGAAGACAGTGATTATACCTGATTGCACCTCATAATGTCTATTGGATTTTGAACATCGTGATTGTGCCAGGCACGGTGCTTTGGTTAAGAATGTGGATTTTGAAGGATGCCTGGGTGGCTTAGTGGTTGAGCATCTGCCTTTGGCTCAGGTTGTGATCCCGGAGTCCTGGGATCGAGTCCCGCATCATGCTCCCCTCAGGGAGCCTGCTTCTCCCTCTACCTATGTCTCCGCCTCTCTCTGTGTGTCTCTCATGAATAAATAAATAAAATATTTTTTAAAATGTGGATTTGAGGTCAAACCAATATGGATCCCCATCCCTGCCCTGCTACTTAGCAATTGTGTTTTGGGACAAAAAAGCCTCTGTACCTTTCTGAGTATCAGTTTCCTTATCTGTAAAATAACATCTCATGGAATTTAAAAACAATTTCTTATTTATTTATTTATTTATTTATTTATTTATTTATTTATTCATAAGAGACACACACACAGAGGCAGAGACACAGGCAGAGGGAGAAGCAGGCTCCCTCTAGCGAGCCCGATGTGGGGGCTCAATCACAGAATCCCGGGATCACGACCTGAGCTGAAAGCAGATGCTCAACCACTGAGCCACCCAGGCGTCCCTCATGGAATGGTTTTGAAGAGTAAATAAGATAATATGTATAAAGCCATTGGCACTACAAATGGTAGCTGTTTTTGATAATAAGATAGAATAATATGATTTGTATAGGGCAGCAGTGAGAGATGAAGTTTAATGGAAGTAGAAAGTTTTTAAGTAAAACATAGTTTATTATTTTTTACCAGGGGACCCCTTTTTGTTGGTATATTTGTTTTTTCTTTCCTAGCCCTTCTTTACTGGTTATAAATTATACTTAAATGTTTAAAGTATTAAATTTAGTTTGTACTAGTCATCTTACTCTGATATGAGACATAAGAAAAAATCTACAATTTTATATCACAGACTAGAACAATGATGTTGGGCAAGAAATTTTGGAATCTGAGAGAATTATGTTTTTTTATTATCTTAAATAAAAGGCTTTTTAAAAAATCAATTTGATCTTTTGATTATGTGTGAGGGAGTGGTTTTAGTTTCTAAATATTATATTTGAGACTCATCATAATATTTATCAATTTAATTTAAAAATACCTACTTAAGTATTTCAGGTATAAAGCAAAGAGCAGGAAAAATAACATTTTTCACTGAGGACCTCCCTCTCGGCCAGATGCTAAACCTTCGTGTTTGAGAAGCTGAGGTTGGTAGGGTGGTGCACAATGAATCAAAAGGTGGAACCGCTGGGCAGGGGGCTAGTCAGGGGTATTTCAATTCCAGTATTACTGGTAGGTAATGTGGTTGTGATTCAAACACGGGTAGGAGACTGGATGGGAAGGTGTGGGCATGAGAGGCTCCCGTGAAGGAAGATTTGACAGGCCCTGGTTTTCCAGGAGTCCTATGGTCAGATTTCCCTCTCCCGCCTCCAGTACCATATCGTAAATCAGTTTTTCCTTTTCCTTGGGGGAAAAAAATAAAATTAACAAAGAACAACTACTAAACAGGTTACACTAAGATATGTGAGCAATTTTGTCAGAAATATCAATTCTACATATTGCAGCAAAGGAAACATGGAATGTTTGCCAAGTTCTTGTGAGAAATCTCTGTCTAAAAATTGTGCCAGCTTGCTAAATATAGATTGTTATGGAGAACAGAGCCAATTGGCCTGTTAAATCCAACTCAAAGAGATGATGGGGTTATGCTGGATCTTACCTCACCAATCACTTCTACCCCAAGGGATGTGGGAATGAGGTCAGGGCACTTTTCTCCCTGGAGCCAGACAGCTTCCCAGCTTCTGTAGCTCTTCTTCCCCTCAAAAAGTGGCAGGAAGTATCCATATGTCCTCATACACCTGAGAAAAGAAGAAATCTCTTATGCAGATGGCTGAAACAAAGCTGTGTATTACTTTTTTTAAGTAAAAAATCCAAAAAGGGCAGTAGAGAAATCCTTTGAAGGCTCTTATAGTGTCCTGAGACTTCTGTTCTGTGGCTTTTTAAAGAAAAAAGGCCAGTCTGGCTCCAAGGAAGGAATTACCCCTGATATTGGAAAGCACCTAGAAGTGTTAGTAACTGACTGAATGTAAAGGAGTCCAATGGCTCAGCGTGAGAGCTGTAATAGGAAGAGGGGTTGGGTGAGGAGAAAGGGACATGTAGTTGGCTTTGGATGTCATGAAAGTAAGCATACAAATTGCTGTTTGGGAGGGTAGTTTGAGTCCCTGTGAAAGCATAATGCGGGAGGAGCTGCCTGCAGAAGAAGGTGCTGGACTACTGCTGTCGTGAGTTGGATTGTGCCCCCAAAAAAGATGTGTCTAAGTCCTGGTATTTGTGAATGTGACCGTATTTGGAAATAGAGCCTTTGCACACGTAATTAAAGATCTTGAGCTGAGATGATTATGGATTTAGGATGGACCCTAAATCCAAAACCAGTGCCCTTAGAAGAGAAAGGAGAGGGGGATTTGAAATGCAGAAACACAGAGAAAGCAAAGA